>NC_034593.1:61384982-61388626 GCF_900095145.1 Mus pahari
CCTGCCTCTGCCTCCCAAGTACTGGGATTAAAGGTGTGCACCGCCACCACTGCCCAGCACTGGCACACTTACACCTATGAAATAAAATAAATAGGTGCAGGAAGGAAAGGAAAGGAAAGGAAAGGAAAGGAAAGGAAAGGAAAGGAAAGGAAAGGAAAGGAAAGGAAAGGAAAGGAAAGGAGGGAAAGAGAAAAAAGAGAAGAAAAGAAAAGAAAAAAGAAAAGAAAAAGCTTCCCTCTGGGCATAGTGTTACATTTGTTTAATCTCAGCACTCAGGAGCCTAAGGCAAGGGGATAAGGAGTTTGAGGCCCGGCTGTCTGATTCAAAACTGTTCTACTGCTGTAAAGAGACAAAATGACCAAGGCAACTCTTATATTGTAAAGCATTTAATTGTGACTGGCTTAGTTCATTATCATCATATCAGGGAACATGAAAGAACACAGGCAGACACAGTTGTTGAAGTAGCTAGAGTTCTACATCCTGATCCTTAGGCAGTAGGAGAAGAGAGAGCCCACCCGCAGTGACATGCTTCCTTCAACAAGGCCACACCCCCAATCCTTCTAATCCTCCTAAAGAGTTCCACTCCCTGGTCATTCTTATTCAAACTACCACACTGGCCTACATAGTGGGACCTTGGATAAGAAAGAGGAGTAAGTATACTATTGAAGTAATTTAGAATATCATATAAGATGTAGTTTAATTCTATACATTCCAAAATGCATATTGCTTGAAGGTTCTGCAAATTATTTAATAAATAGTTACTGAATACCTATCTTGTGTGGGGCACTGTTCTAGCATGGATTTTGTGTGTATTTGTGCGTATGCATGTGGGTACATGGAGCTAATACTTTCTAGGAAGATAGAGGAAGTAAACCAAATAATAAATGATGTATCATATGGTGATAAATTTTATGAAGAAATGCAGTGCAGAACTGGGGTGGAAATAGTGGAATATATCTATAGAGAAGGCCCCTGACAAAACCATGCTTGAGGATGGCCTAAAGAAGAAGCCAGATTGGACTTGGAAGAGGGGGATGTTTACAAAAGGAGAGCATAAGTCCTCAGGCTACAGGATGCAGCGCTGTTTAAGGAGTCGCCGTATCTGCAGAGCTTGTATTCCATATTCACAGACTGCCATCTGCATGTTCCTATATAAACTCGCTGGTTGAGATAGGAAAATTATATGAAAACATGATCATCACAGTTAAATATAAATTACACAGGCTCTGTGTTGTGTTGGCTTACATATGGATTCCAAAGAATCTGTGGACAACAAATTTGACTTTCTCTTTTCAAAAGCAACTCAGAGTAGGAAGCACAATATAGCAAATTAAGAGTAGCAACTGGGAGGTCCTCAAAAAGGCTAGAAAGACCATCGGGAGCAGGATAGACAGGTCAGTGGTTAGGGGCTCTGGGTATTCTTGCAGAGGATACAGGTTCTATTCTCAGCCCCCAGCTGTCTGTAACTCCAGTTACAGATACCTTCTCATCTCTACCTCAGCTGCACGCACATAGCACATGCTAACTTACAGGCACACACACACACACACACACACACATATATAATTTTAAAGAAAGGCCATTAGCTTAAGGTTTTTGAGGATGTGTAAGAGTTTTGTCTTTTTGTGGTTGGTAGTTGGGTCCTACTTGATCCGTTGTGATGGTGAACACAGCTGCAGAACCTAGAAATAGTTTTAGTTTTGTTTATAAATAAGCAAATCCAGAAAAAAAAAAAATTAAACAGAATGGTGGCTGCTGGCACCTTTGGAGGAATTCTGAGGACTCGGAGAGACCCGTGGAGGCTCCCAACGGTGACAGGGCAGAGCCCAAATTAGCTCCTGAACAGCCAATAAAATAAAATAAAAATAAAAAATAAAAAAACTAGAAGAAGAAAGAGAAAAAGAAAGGAAGGAAGGAAGGAAGGGAGGGAGGGAGGGAGGGAGGGAAGAAAGAAAGAGAAAGAAAGAAAGGAAAGAAAGAAAGAAAGAAAGAAAGAAAGAAAGAAAGAAAGAAAGAAAGAAAGAAAGAAAGAAAGAAAGAGACAAGTCTATAGGAAGATTTTTTTGAAGTGAAATTGATAAGAGAGATGGTGGAACAGAGCTGGCCTCGGCAGAAAATGAGAAAGTTATACCTTTTTCTGCCATGTCTCAGCCAGCAGGCTGCAAACACAAAGACCAGACCCACCAGCAAGCCTTGGGCAGTAGATTTTGAGGGCTGGGAGGTGTGTACCAGCCAGGAGCTCCCATAGAATCTATCCCCAGGGGCCCTGCCCAGCAACACCCCGCCATGACTCTAAGCAACAGCAGGCTATCTGAGATTAGTCTTGGTGATGGTCCGGTATTAGCGGTGCTTCAGAAATCAGAGGCCTTGAACCAGACCTACCCTGCAATGAAAATCTTCATGTAAAGCTGTTTGGACACAAGCTATACAAGTGCAGTTTCCAACGCCACCACGGTGAACCCAATGGAGAGTCGAGAAAGATGGAGGAACAGTGGTGAGTGCTCGGTGGAGACAGGTAGAACTAGTGGTGCGCAACAGTGGTGCAGGTGTGAGAGCAGGCTTCGGTGGATGGGGGGTGGGGGGGATGAGGGGACAATGTCATTGCTGAGTAGGACCGACAGGATAGTGTGCAGCAGGTTGGAGCTTACAGACTCAGTCCAGGAACATACTGCGCATGAGCGATCCCACTGGTTCTGAGCAGCAGAATGTCCGGAGATGAAGAATGTATAATTTTCTGGCTTGGACCTCCTTGGAAGACCTCTCTGGTCCTTGCTGCCCTTGGAGGTCATGTTGGTACCCCATGATCCACTGCCCCAGACCATATTGAAGCCTGAAGTTCATGTGGATGTGTACGTGGTCTGGATTGCCATTGGAGGTTCTTGTTGCTGCCCGAGGCCAGTGGATGTCTGTGGTCTGTGCCACCGCCTGAAGCCTTGTTGACGTTCGTGGGCCATGCTGCTGCTGAGGGCCAAGTCTGGGTCTGTGGTTCTGCTGCAGTCAGAAGACATGCTGACATGATGTCCATGGACAATGTTGCCATCGAAGGCCATGTGGATGTTTGTGGTCTGTGCTGCCACCTGAAGCCCTGTTAGTGTCTGTGGGCTGGACTGCCCGGGAGACCATATTGATGTCCTTGACCTGTACTGCCACTGAGAGCTATGATGGATGGCCCGTGCTGCCACAGAGGGCTGCGTTGATGTCGGTGGTCTGTACTGTAACCCAGAGACCATGCAGAGGTCTTTAACAGAAGTCCGGGATCTGTGTTCCCTCTGACTTTAAAGGGCAAGCAAGATACGTTTGCACTGATATTGATGACTACAGATTCACAACTGAGAAAGAAGGACATAAAAGGCTTCCGTGACAAACCCTACCCCCACACCCTCCCAAAAAACCCTAACAGCCTAGATAGGAAACTATTGAAGAGAACTCTTAAAAATTGTGATAAGGATGCTGAAATGTTGTAGCTCTTAACAATTGAGGGCTTCTGGAAGAGGTGCCCGTAGGTGCCGTATCTTTCTTGAAGGGGCTGGCCAGTGGGAGCTTGACTATGCTCCAGTATAAAGGCATATGGGCAGCAGAAATTGGACTTGTGGTTCCTCCTCCTCCCCCTCCTCCTCCTCCCCCTCCTCCCCCCCTCCTCCTCT
>NC_034593.1:61389021-61400346 GCF_900095145.1 Mus pahari
GGTTTTGATCTTAACCATTCTGACTGGTGTAAGGTGGAATCTCAGGGTTGTTTTGATTTGCATTTCTCTGATCACTAAGGACTTTGAACATTTCTTTAGGTGCTTCTCAGCCATTTGAGATTCCTTAGTTGTGAATTCTCAGTTTAGTTCTATGCCCCATTTTTTGATTGGGTTGTTTGGTTTTTTTGGTTGTTAGTTTCTTGAGTTCTTTATATATTTTGGATATTAGCCCTCTATTGGATGTGGGGTTAATGAAGTTTTTTTCCAATCTGTAGGTTGCCAATTGTCTTATTGACTACATCCTTTGCCTTACAGAAACTTTCCAGTTTCATGAGGTCCTATTTATCAATTCTTGATCTTAGAGCATAAGCCATTGGAGTTCTGTTTAGTAAATCTCCCCCTGTGCCAGTTAGTTCAAGGCTCTTTCCCACTTTCTCTTCTATTAGATTCAGTGTATCTGGTTTTATGTTGTGGTCCTTGATTCACTTGGACTTGAGCTTTGTACAAGGTGATAAATATGGGTCTATTTTCATTCTTCTACAGACAGCCAGTTAGACCAGCACCATATATTGAAGATGCTTTCTTCTTTTTCCATTGTATATTGTTGGCGTCTTTGTCAAAGATCAAGTGACCGTGTGTGGTTTTATTTCTGAGTCTTTAATTCTACTCCATTGATCAATGTGTCTGTCTCTGTACCAATACCATGCAATTGATACAGAAAATGTGGTTCATTTACACAATAGAATACTACTCAGCTATTAAGAATGAGGACATCCTGAGTTTTGCAGGCAAATGGATGGAATTGGAAAATATCATCCTGAGTAACTCAGACCCAAAAGGACATGCATAGTATGTACTCACTAATAAGTGGATATTATCCCCCCCCAAAATGTACAGAATACCCAAGATAACAGTCCACAGAACTCAAAAAGGTCAACAAGCTGAAGTGCCCAAGTGAGGACACCTCAGTCCCACTTGGGAGAGAGAAGAAAGCAATCACAAGTGGGGAGGGAGGGAGGGACCTGAGAGGGAAGGCGGATGGGAGGGGAGTAGGGGGGGAGAAGGGAACTTGAATTGGTATTGGGTGAGGGAAAAGAACAGAAGCCCTGAGGGCCAGCAGAAAGAGTAGAAACAGGCAACCTCAGGAAATAGGAGGTTGGGGGGACCCCCCAGAATGCACCAGAGACCTAGGAGGTGAGAGACTCTTAGGACTCAAAGGGAGGGACCTTAGACAAAACACCTGACAGTAGACAGAGGGAATTTATAGAGCCCACCTCCAGCAGGAAGACAGGACACTAAGTGAGGGGTGGGGTTGCCATCCCACAGTCAAAACTCTGATCCATAACTGTTCCTGTCTGAAAGAACTACATGGATGGAAATGGAGAGGAGCCTGAGGAAAAAAAGGTCCAGTGACAGGCCCAAAGTGGTATCCAGCTCAAGGGGAGGTCCTAAGGCCTAACACTATTACTGAGGCTATTGAGCACCCACAAAAAAGGGACCTATCATGACTGCCCTCCGAAAGACCCAACAAGCAGCTGAAAGAGTCAGATGCAGTTATTTGCACCCAACCAATGAACAAAAGCAGCTGACCCCTGGTGTTGAATTAGGGAAGGCTGAGGAGAAGGGTGATCCTGTAGGAGGACCAGCAGTCTTAATTAATCTGGACCCCAGAGATCTCTCAAACACTGAACCACCAAACAGACAGCATACACCAGCTGATAGGAGGCTCCCAACGCACATACAGTAGAGGACTTCCAGGTCTGTGTTCATTCAGAGATGATGCACCTAACCCTCAAGAGACTGGAGGCCTCAGGGAGTTTAGAGGTCAGGTGGGGAGTGGGGACATCCACATGGAGACAGGGGGGTGGGGAGGAGGTATGGGATGTTGAATAGTCAGAGGGTGGGTTGGGAGTGTGGGGGGGATAAAATATGGAGTGTAAAAATAAATTAATTTAAAAAATTGCACTGGAAAAAAAAAAAAGCAAACCCCTCAATTGAGTAAAAATGCAACAGAAAAACAAGCCCCTTCCAGCCCTCACTGGAAAGGGTGGAAGTAAAGAAGAAACCAATTTAGAAAAGACGTTGTGAGTGCTGCTGAGAGCAGTTACTGGTTAGCTGCATCACGGCTGAGAGACTAATGCAGCAGAGTGTATTTGAGGCTGACTGTAAAGAGTCGCTGGCATGTCATCGCTGGCACGTCATCGAGAAGCAACCGCCCGGCTGAGGACTTTTCCGAAGATCACACACAACTGTTCCAGACTGTCTATTTCTGGGGCAGTGCCAAGCAATGCCGAGAATCAGTGGTTTTTAACTTAGTGTCTTACTCTGGGTCTCAGAAAGTCAGCTGCTCAACGTGGAAGGATTTTTATTAAGAGGAAACACCTGCATGAGAGAAACCTGGAAGGCGGGCAGGCAGGCAGGCAGACTGGCAGAACCGTCAAACTGCCACCCAGCCTCACTCAGAGTGGGGGAGGTGGGAAGGAAGGAGAGGCACACACCCCCCCCCCCAGGTTCCCCAGCATCTAAGGACCCCTGTCAGAAAGTCCGCAAGCCAAAGTCACATGCTGGCAGCCTATGTCTCTGGGACTGGGCCTGTCTGGGTACTTAGTGTCCCCGAAGAACTTGGCTAATGGCCGTGAGTAGCAAGTGTGACCTCAGCGCAAACTTGGGAGACGGATTGCAGTGTGGGCCCTCTGCCAACTGTGCCATCGAACAGTGTCAGAGTTACTGGAGGAGCTGTCTCTCTGCATCCGCCGGGGCCAGCTCCTCCTCCCTGACACAGATGCCATCAGATGTCTTCAACGCCTGCTGCTTAGAGAAGCTTGGCCAGGCAGCCCGAGCCTGGGGGGGAGGTGTCATGCCTCTCATATGTGCTGACCACAGCAAAGGGGCTTCAGGCCAGAGAAAGTAGAAACGTATCTTCTGCTTTAATGTTTATCAATAATGAGTTCCACAAATGGCTTACTGATGTACTCGGCAGCCGTGTCTGTTCTTTTGATTTCTTCTAAAAATGAAAAGGGGGATAAATTGCTCCATAAAGAGCTCCCTGGTTCTCCATGGACACAGCTCAGTCAGAGAAAAAGAGACAGGTTTAAAGGCCTGCTGGTGAGGGATAGCTCAGCAAAGGTCTCATGAACTACGATCCAAAGTCCCCCCCCCCCACACACACATTCTTTTGACCCCTCGGTACTCATTATGTCTGTTTTCCTGCTGGGGCACCTGACCTCACATCAGCATAGAGCACACGGTGTCCATCAGAACACGAGTGGTCTGGTACTGAAAGTGATATTACAAACGCCACTGGCTGGCTCCCACGTGCCATCATTTTAAGTGGAAAATAAATCTGTGATGGCTATTGGCAAATGCCTAAACATTCTCTAAATCTGTTGTCAAAGAGTGAAGTTTAAATGCGGGAAGCAACAGGTACCTGTCAGAATGTAAGTGGGTTAGACCACCACTTTCTGATCATCAGGACAGTCAATGTGACTGTTATCGCTTGTGTTAGGTAAGGCAAACAGTTTGCATGCCCTTTGAACTAGACACACATTTTAGTATTTAAAAATACTCTACCAAACAGGGCATATGGGTGTGTGCCATTTGTGCCAGTACTTGGGAAGCGGAGACAAGTAGATCTCTGAATCTGAGGGCAGTGTGGTCGTCATAATGAGTGCCAGGCAAGTCAGAACTACACAGTGAGATCCTGTCTCAACGACGACGACACCAACCAACTCCATCACATTTGAAAAGGGTGAGTTCAAAATGATGTTTATAATAGGCCCATTTCCCACAGAGATTAGAACCAAGCATAAACGTTAAGTGAATTACACATAGAAAAATCCTCGCAAGGGTCTGGAGGGACAGCTTAGCTGTTAAGAGCACCTGCTGCCCAGGCAGTGGCTCTATGTTTGGCTCATAGCATGCACATGGCTAATCGAAACCATCTATGAGTCCAGGCCCAGGGGTTCTGGCATTCCCTTTGACCCCCAAGGGTACTTCATGGATGCAGGCAAAATACACAAACACATAAAGCCTTGAGGCTAGAGAGATGGCTCAACGGCTGCTCTTCCAGAGAACCTGGGCCCGATTCCCAGCACCCACATGATAGATAACTCACAACTGTCTGTAGCTATAGTTACAGGGGACCAGATGGCCTTTTCTGACCTCCCTGGGCACCAGGCACAGACATATACGTTCAGGTAAAACATCCACACACATAAAAATTTTAAAAAATGAAAGATGAATAAATCTTTAAGCAGGGTATGGTGGCACATGTTTTTAATCCCAGCACTCAGGTGTAGACGAAAAGGGATCTCTGTGAGTTTGAGGCTAGCCTGTTTTACATAATAAGCGTATAGTGGTATCCTGTCTCAAAAAAAAAAAAAAAAAAAAGTAAAAACTTATACAAGTAAAATCATACAAACACACTCTTACGTGGTATATAAGGTAGGCTTCCTAAGGCTCAATCCTTGGGAGGTTTAAACAGCAATGTTGACCAGGGACATAGGGAATCTTCTCCTTGAAGCCATGCCTGTAAGAAACAAGTGCTGTATGTGTGGCTTTGTTCCTTGACTGTTCGCACTTAGATGTAGTGTACAAACACTGGGTTTGGACACTAGAGTTTGACCTGGGTCTCCAAGGTCGTGATTAGAATGTTGGGTCTCCACAAATTCACCTATCCCTTCATTCCCACTTGGTCTTTCTATCCTAGAAGCCCTTCTTCCCCTAACAGACCTTCCATAACAAGGGAGGGTGATCTGGTAATCCTCAATACCAGCTGGGCGAGCTCTCAGTGCCCCCCTGGGAATAAGGACTCTAGCTACCCGGTGTGGGGAAACCCTGCTGATTAAGGTCACAGTCCCCCATGGCCAGATAGCTCCTCTGAGCTCAGTGCAAAATGAAGGACTCCTTTTACCAGCAGGGCTTCCCCTTCTCTGACCTTGCCTGGAGAACCCATTTCCCACACCCTCTACCTGGAGGAGGTCCAGTAGACCTCGGCAAACCTACAAGTTCAGCTTCCTCTCCCATTCCCTAAGAACCCTCCCAGTAAGTACCTGGGATTCCTGTAATGCCTCTCCATGCAAACGAGGCATTCCAGGAACTTTAAACTCTAGCCAATGATTTTCATTTACCCCGAGAACCCTTTCCCACTCTTCAAAGTCCATATATAGCCCTGGTTCACCCTGAATAAAGTGTATTTACACAAGTTCACCCGAAATGTAGGTATGCACACTCGCTAAGGTCCTCTAGGAGAGCTGTTTCATTGAAGGCCACCAGAAAAGACCTTCCCCGCACTCTCCACACACAGTCACTCCCTGCGGAATGGGAATCCTGCAGAAAATCATCCGTTCTGGACTCTGCTTCATCCTTCCAGCCCAGCTGGAACCCCAAACGCAAACCACAATCCAAAGCCTGACTTAGAGGAGACTGTTGTCGGAGGCAAGCAAGATGGTTTCCGAGTGTGCGTGTGCGTGTGCGTGTGTGTGTGTGGTATGTGTGCGTGTGTGTGTGCACATGTGCATGTGCGTGTGCGTGTGCGTGTGTGTGGTATGTGTGCACGTGTGTGTGTGTGTGTGCGTGTGTGTGTGGTATGTGTGCGCGTGTGCGTGTGTGTGCGTGCGCGTGTGCGTGTGTGTGTGCGTGTGCATGTGTGTGTGAATGTGTTGAAGCTCCAAGATTAAATGACTAAAAATTAAAACTAATACCAAAACCATACAGATTGAGTTCTCTTTTACACAACACATTACACTTTTAAAAAGAAAAAAACAAAGAGTGAGACACATGCTTTATTAAATCACACTTCTGATCCAATTTTCAGAGATGCACTTCCTTTTCCTCTCTTGAGAACTGTCTGTGGCAGTCAGGAAGTTTTATCATCTACTGACGGTTAATCTTTGGGATGGATGCCAAATAAGAACGTTCTCCTCCCCTGAGCTTCCAAGCGACAGCATAGAAATCTGTTGTAAAGGTGCAGAAAACTAGTCGCAGTCACACGGCAGAAACTGGGCCTCCGCTTCAGCTTCTGGCTGGGCCCCATGCAGTCAGAGACCCTTTGTTAGAGAAGTGAGCATGTGCAGGCACGGCAGAGTGATGCTATTCTGTGTTCACTTACAAATCTTTCTTTCCCAGGAGGAGACACTGAGACGTCCATATCTGTCTCAGACATAGTTTCTTTCGTTATATTAGAAGCCCGACCTCCGAGCCTCACTATCTCATGGTTTTGTAGATGCTCTGGTGCTAAATTTGCATTGATTTGAGCTTTAATTTTTATGGTATTGGAACTCTGCTGCCTGGAATTTTCAGATAGGATCAGCCAATTCCAAGGAAAGACTGTACAAAAACAGGATGTGATGCTGACAGGTTGTGAATGAACATTGATAAGGCTGACACATCTTTCAGAAAGAACTCCAAATTAGTTAATTAGTGTGAACTATACTGGCCGCCTCTGGTGTAATTTATTTTAATTAATTATTCATACTTGTTACTTTGCCTGCGTGTTAGTGCGTTTGTGCCGCAGCACACAGGTGGAGGTCAGACTTGAGGAGGCTGCTCTCTCTCTTTCTGTTGTGTGGGTTCTGAAGATGAACTCAGGTCAGCCACCCTGGAGACGCTTACCTGAGACATGTCACAGGCCCCAGCAGTCTATCCTTTTGACCCCAAATTATTTTTATTGTACTTCAAAATCTTCTCATGCCCCAAGCCTCACATAAAAAATTTTCTGTTCCATTCAACCATGATTTCTTCTCTTAAAAATCTCCATAGCACTCAGGCGTGTACTTTTCACAAATACTTTTAGATCACTCTTCACAGTTTAATAAAACAGAAAGAGAGTTTCTTTATATATGCCTCCACCCTATACACACAGCATCCTGTTTTGTTATAGTCAATGAACTCACGTTGACACTTTGTTCACAAAGATGGCTTACATTAGGGCTCACCTTTGGTGTCTACATTCTGTGGGTTTCCACACGGACATATTCATAGTAGCACGCATCTATCGTGACTGTGTTGTACAATAGTTTTACTGGCTTGGAAATCTATGGTCAACTGTTTATCCCTCCCTCATTACATACTCCTCCTTGCTGTGGATCGTCTCTGTGTCTGCTTTGTCTGCTTTGCCTTTTCCAGAGTTATATTTGGGAATGGTACAGGGCATCACGTGTTCAGGTTGGCTTCTTTCGCTTAGTAAGCTGCGCTTTAGTTTCTTCCATGTCTTCTCGTGGTTTCACCGTTCATTTCTTTTCAATGATGAGAAATACTCCATTTTTTCTGGAGACGCTAGGTTATTCAACCACTAAAGAACACCTTGGGGGCTAGCGGGATGGCTCAGTGGTTAAGGGCACTGGCTATTCTTCCAGAGGATCTGGGTTTGATTTCCAAGATACACATGGCAGTTCACAACCATCTCTCATTCCAGTTCAAGGAACCTGATGTTCTCTTCTGTCCTCCACGGCCACCAGACACACTCATGATGGCCACACATACATGAAGGCCAAAAAATACATACACATAAAATAAAAATAATTAAATCTAAAAAAGAGATGTCTTGGTTGCTTCCAAGACTTGAAAATTATGAATTTAACATCTATAAACATTGGTATTTTTTTTTGTGTGTGTGTGATGGGACTCACTCTGCATCCCCTCCAGCATTTGGTCTTGTTTTCGCCTTGGACATTCTGATGGGCCTGCAGTTTGCTTTGAGTGGAGAGGTGGATGCAAGTTCTGATTCTGGGATGGAAGAACAAGAGAACAGGGTGGAGGCCGTGATGTGCATTCAAAGGACAAACCCAAGAATGATAGCTTCTGTCACCGAAGGACTGCTGACGCCTTAGCAGATTCCATGACGAGGCAACCTGAAAAGTTACTATACAAACTGTACTCTGCACTCCTGCACGTTAGCAGCATTGGTCAGTGTGCAGTTGTATACTCAGAAGTAATTATACATCGAAGGCCTACCGTTCTCAGTACGGACTCTGTGCTTGTAAGGCACTGGGTCCCTTTTGTTAGTTCCTAGCCCAGTGCCTGACATCTTTGTCCAGAGTGACCAGTGAATTTGTTAACAGCTGAAGTAATGACTAACAGCCTATAACCTGCAGTATCTTCAGGAGGGTGGAAAAAAGTGGCTGGAGGAACATACCACTCTAAATACCAAATCAAATGAAATTTGTTATATTTCAGAGTAAGACAGAAAAAAAACATTTACTACGTGAGTGGAATTCTTAATACAAAAGAAGTTTTGCACACTATGAAAGTCTGAAACAAAAAAAGGATGTAAAGTAGGTAGGGAAGAAGAACACAGGTCCCAATAAGTGTTGTGTTTTCTCAATGTTTGGTCATACAATGTTCTCGCCCACTCGACATTGTCACCCTGGACATTTCTACTCATGACCAACTAGAACATGGATGATGGACACACACTTGCAAAGTCTTTTTTTTTTTTTCCTCACAAAGCATTTGTCTAAGTCTGAAGTGATGTTTGAAGCTGAATTGAACACCAGTGTAAGAAGTCTTCTTTCCCCCCTGGGAACAGAGTCTCACTATGTAGCCCTGGCTGTTCTGGAACTTGCTATATAGATCTAGCCATGCATTTTCAGAGATCTGCCTGCTTTTGCCTCTGAGTACTGTGACTGAAGGCATGTGCCACTGTGTCTGGCCAATGTAAGAAAGCTAAAGCGGATGACACGTGATGCCTTGACTTCTGTCAGCTAGTAAAATCAACTTTCAGATACCTGTGGATGCCCTCTTCTTTCTGTCCTTTTCACTGCTGCCTGTGACCCAAAGACACATGCATTCCTCTCACCTACTACTCACAGCTATAGACTTGAGGTGGATTTCAGGATAGCCACGTTCATTCGTTTGTGGATGTGTATTTATAGTATGCGGAGGATGTGCCAGGATTCTGACTTACACTGGAGAAAGCAACAAACATAATCCCTGACCTCGTGGCAAATAAAGAGGGGGAGCAGGGGAAACTGAGCTGGGTGTGGTATGTCCACACCTGTACTCCTAGCACTTGTGGACAGAAGCCTGGGCTATATAGTCAGGCCTTGTATCAAGTAACATAAAACAAGCCAGATTCAACCGTATAAATGCCATGTAGAACAGATATGGTGGGTTTTCCTCCTCTGGTGAACACTATGAAATGCGGGCTTCTGAGAGCTCCAATCAAGATGGTTACAGAATGGCTACATGATCTTAGGAAGCAGCCAGACATTTCCAGGTTTCTCTTCATTTTACAATTTCACAGCCATGTTTCTCCTCCACCAGTTATCTTCTCTGGCTGCTAAAATTAGAGTGGATTGGACAAGGAGGAGACTGACAACGGGCAGTTGGAAGGCCACAGCTGTGGTCTGGGGTGCAATGATGGTGGACTGGAAGACTTACTGTGGAAGAGTGGAAAGTAATGCACTCAGGGGAGGCAAGGTCAACAGGCTTTGATGGTTTGGCTGTGTGGGGTGGATTGGGATGAGAAAGAGTGGAGCAGAGGGAACGTGAGCCGATACTGAATATGCTGAGTTGGAGGGAGGTGCTTTTAGTAGAAATGCTCAGTTAAGTGGTTAGGCACAGACACAAGAATAAAGCTCTGCAGGCCCCATGTGTCACCTGGGCAGCATAGTAGAGCTGGCCCTGGTAGCATGGTTATAGGAAAGCTGATGGTCTGATCCACTCAGCTTCCACCCAGGCCCAGATCTCCGGGGATCTGAGTGGGTGCACCCCAACATCCACCCCATCTGAACCGCTGGAGCATGTGAAGGGGTCAGTCCTGCAGATCTAAAGCTGCAGGATTTCTATGACACAGGGCAACAACAGGATATCTGAGAGGAGTCCTTGTGAGGATCCGGTGTTAATAGTATAGCAGAAGCAAAGGCTTCGAACCAGACCAATGACCCATTGCAGTGAACATCTGCCAGTACAGATGTGTGGACAAGAGAGTAAACTGTGACACACCATGACACATCCCCACCCCCACCTCTGTGAGATGTTTTTGTTTGTTTGTTTTCATTTGAGAGGTTGAAGGACATGGAGGAATAGGGAGATGAATGAAACTAGAGTATATGGTGTGAAATTAACAAAGAAACAATAAAAAAGTTTTCAAAAAAGAAAAAAAAAATCCCTGTATGGCAGCTCATGCTTGCAATGCTAGTACTTGGGAAGTGAAGTACAGAAGTATAGGGTTGGCCTACACAGTAAGTTCCAGGACAGCCAGGGCTATACAGGGAGACCTAGCTTTAAAAAAATTAAAAAAGGTAAAAGAAAATGTTAAATTTTGTTTTCACAGTTCAGTTAATTTCTCTATTTTTTCCTGGTTTTCTCTTATTTCTATAAGTTCATATACCCCACCCCCATCTCCATGAATTGAGGTATTTCATCTCTGAGGTTAATTGTACCAAAAAATTAGGCCATTTTGGGGGAGGGGGTTAAGATAGATAAATAAATTCTCTCTGGCTCTTACTTATTTGCTTAGATTTGGTTCCAGTGGTTGAAATAAAACAAATCTGCGCATTAATCGGCAGGAGCGGGAAGAAGGGGCTGTAGCTGCTCATCCGTAGCCTTCTTAACATCCTGCATCGCTTCAGAGACTCCACTAGTCTCTAAATAGACATTGTGAGAGACGGCGAAGCATGAGGAGTCCTCGCAGGGTTGATCATAGGAAGACACATGAGCCCTCGAAGGGTCTATCATAGGAAGAAACAGATGACAATAACTCACTGCGAACAAGTGGATCGACAGTCACAGAGAACTGAGAAGTGACATGGGAAAACATAGGAACAAAAATAGATTTTACCCACAAGATGAGGACTTTTGTTTCTTTTTCTTTTTTTTTTCTTAACATTAACTTTTTTTTAAATTAGATATTTACTTTATTTACATTTCAAACGATGTCCCCCTTACCGGTTTCCTGTCTGAAAACCTCCTCCCCTCCCCCATCCTCCTGCTCACCAACCCACCCACTCCTGCATCCTGGCCCTGGCATTCCCCTACACGGCAGCATGGAGCCTTCATAAGACCAAGGGCCTCAACTGATGATCAACTAGGCCCTGGGAGCTCTGGGGGTACTGGTTAGTTCATATTGTTGTTCCTCCTATGGGGCTACAAACCCCTTCAGCTCCTTGGGTCCTTTCTCTAGCTCCTTCATTGGGGACCCTATGCTCAGCCCAATGGTAGGCTGCAAGGATCCACCTCTGTATTTGTCAGGCACTGGTGGAACCTCTCTGGAGACAGCTCTATCAGGCTTTTGTCAGCAAGCACTTGTTGACATCCACAAAAGTGTCTGGATTTGGTAACTGTATATGGGATAGATCCTCATGTGGAGCAGTCTCTGGATGG
>NC_034593.1:61401011-61408744 GCF_900095145.1 Mus pahari
TATTAAAAACAATGAACTTATGAAATTCCTAGGCAAATGGATGGATCTAGAAAATATCATCCTGAGTGAGGTGACCCAATCACAAGAGGACTTTGTTTTTTATATAGACAAAATCTTTCAGAAGGAAAACTTGTTGGTCTTAGTCACTGTTCTATTGCTGTGGAGAGACACCATGACCAAGGCAACTCTTATAAAAGAAAGCAATTAACTCGGGACTTGCCTATCGTCTCAGAGGGCTAGCCGTTCATTATCACCACAGCAGGAAGCATGGCAGCAGGCATGGTTGAAAACCACATCCTGAATGAACGTGACTGCTTTTTTCCTGGCTCTGAAAATCTACCCAAGGCCAAATTGAAAGGTTTTGGATTAACTGGTAGAGGAGATTTCAAGACAGCCTAGTATTGACTGCATCATGTGGTTATTTGTGGTCACTCCTAGGCAGATCTATAGTGAAAAGGAACAAGCTGAATAGGAACAATTACAAAATGTACAGTTTTAAGGAGAAAGGAGCTCCAGGAAATGCGCTGTTGGAGCCAAGTTCAGTGTTCAAGGAGCTAAAAAGTTTAAAAGACAGCCTGGTGGTAAATGGAATAAAGAGAATGGTAGCATTAGGGAAAGACCCCACCCTGCTAAACTTCCAAGTTGTGAAAGGGAGTTAAAGAAAACCATCAACAACAGAAAGCTGGGGCAACTGTATTTGAACCAAGGTATTTGTTCCAGACCTAGCAAGTCACAGAACTTGGCAGCTTCTGTCATGTAGTTCTGGCTTTAGCTACAAGAACACAAGAAAGATATTGTGCGACATCTCCCTCCAAGGCTAAGAAAAGTTGCTGAAGCCAGACATGTCTCAGGAGTGCCCCTGCATAGAGGCTCAGAAAGAACATTGTGTGAAATTGCAAAGGTGAACCTGGGTTACCTTGGTGACCCCAAGATGTTGAAATGTTGTGGGTTATCCACCAGAGAGGACTTCTTGGGCATGGGTTTAAGCCAATAGAAAGTCATTATTGGCTGGCTGATGCCTATGCTGGGTGTTAGGATGCCAGTGTAGCACTGAAAATTTCTCAGAGTGAGCTTTTAACCACAAGGAAACATACTTCAGTTAACAAGAACAGTTAGCTAGAAGCAGACCTTCAGAAGCCAAAAGGCAAGGTTAGTACATGGTTTAGTCAGGGTTTCTATTCCTGCACAAACTTCATGACCAAGAAGCTAGTTGGAGAGGAAAGGGTTTATTCAGATTACACTTCCACACTGTTGTTTATCACCAAAGGAAGTCAGGACTGGAGCTCAAGCAGGTCAGGGAGCAGGAGCTGATGCAGAGACCATGGAGGGATGTTCCTTACTGGCTTGCTTCCCCTGCCTTGCTCAGCTTGCTTTCTTATAGAATCCAGGACTACCAGCCCAGGGATGGTCCCACCCACAAGGGGCCCTCCACCCTTGATCACTAATTGAGAAAATGCCTTACAGCTGGATCTCATGGAGGCATTTCCTCACCTGAAGCTCTTTTCTCTGTGATAACTCCAGCTTGTGTCAAGTTGACACAAAACCAGCAAGTACAATACATTTAAAGACTCCCAGACTTTGACAGATTAGGTCCTTTTTTCTTTTAAATTTCTTTCTTTTTCCCTCATTTTTGCAGGTGGTGCTATATACTGAGTTTTATGGCCTGAATGGTATTTCCACTGTGGAGTCAGTTGTGTTAAGGTCTACAGGCCTGTTACATTCTCTATTGGTCCCATTGGCATGGGCCAAATCATGGATTCATCTTGGGGGATTAGGTTATGTTGTCTTTTTAGCATTAGTAGTTTAAAATATTGTTTTTTTACATAGAAAACATCATTTCTGTTTCTCTTTTACTTGAAGATTATTTTTGACCATGGCTAAACTTTTTCTAATTATCATCAACTAATTGGCATAGAAGCAACAAGTGTCTCACAGTGCCATACAGAGACCTTCTTTGTCTTTGAGTCTGTAGAAAAACCTTGGCTAAAGAATCTAACTGGAACTCTAGATGAGAAGTAGAATGTTTAGATTGCCCAGGTGTGATAGTTTGAATGTAATTGGCCCCCATAGGTCCACAGTGAGTGGCACTATCAGGAGGTGTGGCCTTGCTGGAGGAAGTGTGTCACTTTAGAGGTGGGCTTTGGGGTCATATATGTTCAAGATGTGCCAACTGTGGCACGCAGTCTCCTTCTGCTTCCCGTGGATAAAGATGCAGATCTCTCAGATCCTTCTTCAGCTTGCCTGCACTCTGCCCTATTTCCTGCCACGAAGATAATGGACTAAACCTCTGAAACTATAAGCCAGCCCCAAATGAAATGTTGTCCTTTTTAAGAGTTGCCATGGTCATGTTGTTTCTTCACAGCAATAAAACTCTAACTATGGCAGAAGTTGGTACCTGGGGTGGGGTATTGCTGTGATAGACAGGACCATGGTTTTGTTTGGAGGAATGTGGACTTTGGGACTTTGTGTTAGGAAAGCAGTAAAATGCTTTGAGAGCTGCTTAATGAGCCATAGTAGTAAGGGCATGGAAGACAGTGGTGCTGAGGGTGACATGAACTGTGGGGGCCTGACTCAAAAGGCTTCAGAAGGGAATAATTTTAGTACGCATCCTAGAAATCCTTCTTGTGATATTTTTGTGAAGAATGTAGCTGCCTTTTGCCCTGGCTTAATCATTTTGCCTGAGGCCAAATTGCAGAGTTTTGGATTAATTGCATTTACAGAGGAGATTTCAAAACAGCCTAGTGTGGACTATGTCTTGTGGTTATTAATGGCCATGCCTGTAGAGATCTATAATAAAAATGAGCAGGCCAAGCAAGGAAAGTTATAAAATGTACAATCAGAAGAGAAATGGGGCACCAGGAATAATGGAGTTAAATCCTGTGTTCAAGGAGATAAACAGATTAAAGAAAAGCTGGATGTGAAATGGAATAAAGGGAGTGGTGACATCAGCGGAAAACCCCACCCAGCTGACTCCACCTTGTGAGAAGGAATTAAACAAAAGCTTAGGTCCAGGAGTGGTGGTGCCTGCCTTTAATCCCAGCACTCAGGAGACAGAGTCATACAAATCTCTGTGTTCAAGGCCAGCCTGGTCTACATAGCAAGTTCTAGAACAGCTAAGCTTAGGCAGTCAAGAAAAACATCAAAAACAGAAAGTTGGTGAAGATGTAATTGAACAAAGGGGTAACATTCCAGCACACAGCAGAACTTAGCAGCTTCAGCCACAGGGTTCTGGCTTTTCAGTCAAGAATAGAAGAAAGGAGTGATAGGACCTCCCTCCAGGACTGAGGAAAGCCACTGAGGCCAGGTATGTGATAGGGTGTTCCTGCATGGAGGCCCAGAAAGGATATTGTGTGAAGTTATGAAGGTAAAGCCTGGTTGCCTTGTAGACCCTAAGAGCTGTCAGGGCTGTGGGATACCTGTCTGGAAAAGCTGCTAACAGGGACTGGAACCAGCTCAAAAGGAAAAAAGCATATTGCAGTCAACAAAGCTGAAAGGTGTTGGAGATCTGAAGAACATTTTGACATCAGACATGGAGATGCGGAGTTTGGAGTTTGCCAAGCTAGTTTTTGGTCTTCCTTTGGTCCAGTATTTTCTTACTATGCTCCCTTTCCACACTTTGAAACAGTGATGTATATTCTATGCCATTATATGTTGGAAATATGTAATCTACTTTTTGATTTTTCAGGGAATTACAGTTAAGAGGTTTCATGAGTCTCAGAAGAGACTTTGAACTTTTAAACAACTTTGGGGTTTTATACACTATGGGGACTTTTGAAGTTGGATTAAATACATTTTGCATTACAAGTCTACGAGGGCCAGGGAGTGGTGGTTTGAATGTATTTGGCCCATAGGAAGTGGCACTATTAGGAAGTGTGGCCTTGCTGGAGGAAGTGTGTCACTGTGGAGGTGGCTTTGAGGTCATACATGCTCAAGTTATATCTAATGTGACCCAGAGTCTTCTCTGTCACCTGTAGATTAAGATGTAGAGCTCTCAGTTCCTTCTCCAGCACTATATCTGTCTGTGTGCTGCCATGCTTCCTGTCATGCTGATAATGGACTAAACCTCTAAACTGTAATCCAGCACCAATGAAATGTTGTTCTCTCTAAGAGTTGCCATGGCCATGGTGTCTTTTCACAGCAGTTCTAGGTCTACATGAACATTGCATAGCTTAGTTTTTAACTGAAGTTCCAACTGTGGCAGAACCCATGATATCTGTCCCCACCAATAAGGAAATAAGAATGGGGTTGGCTCATCATGCACAGGGAATGCCAGACTCTAGATTTAGGTGGTCCTGCCCTCTTTTCCATTAAAGTTGTACATCTGTGGTATAACATGTATGAGGATGTAAAAGAATGGGTTCTCCTTCAGTGCAAGCAAGTCAGAAGACGTACATTTGGTTAAGCCATTAGTGAAAGCAAGCCAGATGGTCTTTGGAGCCTGGAAATAATTTAATGACCGTTCCGGAATTGACCTCCTATATAGGGCTATAGGAATCTGCATAGGGGGAGCTATTTAGGGGTATCTTGGTGACATTAAGTAGGTACACTTTCCAAATCAAAGGTAGGAGGCCAATCTACCCTTCACAGGATTCTAGTGAGAGTTTTGTTGTTTTGTCCTGTTTATCCTTCTACCTGTTGTGGTGATTTGAATACGCTTGGCCCATGGCAAGTGCTATTGCTAGGAAATGCGGTCTTGATGGAATATGTGTGGCCTTGTTGGAGAATGTATGTCACTATGGGAGTGGACTTTGAGGTCCTATGCTCAAGCTCCACCCCATGCAGACACAGACTCTCCTGGTTGCCTTCCAACCAAGATGTAGAACTCTCAGTTCCTTCTCCACCACTATGTCTGCCTTGACACTGCCATGCTTCCTTCCACGATAATAATGGACTAATTATCTAAAACTGTAAGCCAGGCCCAATTAAATACTTTCTTTTATAAGAGTTACCTTGGTCATGGTGTCTCTTTACAGCAATGAAACCCTAAATCATACCTGTCCAGAATTTTATAGTCTATAAGCACACTGAAAAATTCAATCTATGTCTAAAGCTTTAGCTATTAATTGAGACGCTTTAGCTATGAAAGCTCGGCCATTGTCAGACCCCTTTGCTAGGAGGAGGCCAATTTGGGGGATCAGTTCTTGGAGGACTTTTATAGCTATTATTTGAGCAGTTTCAGAATAGGTGGGGAACACTTCTACCCACTGGGAAAAGGTATTTATAAAAACTGGCTAGTACTTATATCCTCAGGTGGCAGGCTGGGTCTCAGATTCTCCTTGTTCTCTGGGATGCTGGCCTCTCATTTGGACTCCTTCCTGGGTAAGGACTCTGTTTTGGATTCACTTGAGCACTGACCTAGTATTGGTTGAGACATCTGGCACTGGGCTGTCTGGTGTAGCTATAACATACCGTGATCTGAGCAACTCAAAGTTTTGTGGACCCTGATGAGTACCCTGTCGGAGGTTAGTTACCAGAGTCCCATCAGCTGATTCTGGGAGAATGTTTTTCCCCTTTAGTGTCCTCCATCAGCCTGTGAGTTCAAACTGTTCTTTTTTTTCCTTTTTTTTTCCCTCCTTTATTTCCTCTTGGTTGTACCATAGAGTCTCTCTGGGTCAGGGAGTGGCACCAGATATCAGTATTGTTGGGTGGCCAGGTCAGCAGTCAATTACCTCTTGCCTCTGGGGAGTCATCATTTTTATATTCTCAGCAGTGGAGGGTAGCAACTTATAGGGGAAGCCTCATAGCTTTCAGGAGGGCCAAGATTTCCTCTTTGTTTTTAATGTTCTTTGCCCTAGTGGTGAGAATCCCTCTTTCTCTATAGATCATACCATGAACATGCATGCTAGTAAAGGCATAGATATGGGGATGAACTTTCATTTCACCATCTGAGAGCCTGGGTCAGACTGGCCAGTTCTGCTCTCTGGCTGAGGTAGCTGGCCCTAAGTCTTGGGTGCAAATCGTTTCTGTTAAAGTAACGACTGTAGCCCCCACATTCCTGGTTTTCCTTCCAGCTGCCTTGTTTAGTAGAGATTCCCCTGCTAGGCCTGGGAGCAAGTTGTATATTCTTTTCAGAGAATGGTGGGTTTTGAGTTTTTTCAAATATATAGATCATTAGTTGAAAAGGAGCCATAAACTGTGAAAGAGAACTCTCCTTTCCCTTGGGTGCAACAGGCTGCTTGGAGCAGGCAGGGGAGTACAGAGCAGGCAGGGGAGTACAGAGCAGGCAGGGGAGTATAGAGGGAGACTATTTCTCCCTCCTTGTGTGCATTCCATTTAGATGTCAGGGGTCCCCCACACCACCACCACACACACACAGGGACCAGGACTGAGAACTAAAGTCAAGCAATTAAATAAACAAACACTCCGGGAGCAGAGCAGCTGAGAGAAGATCTGAGTGACCTGGCAGAGTAAAAAGGATTGGGGTCCCCAACTAGAGAGCACAGGTCTTAAGCCTGAGGGTGGGGAGTGTTCACACCACTGGTCAAAACAGGGAAACTAGCTGGGTGGCTGGGATTTCATGTTTCAGATGGTCACCTGACTCCAAAAGAGGGCTAATGGATTCCACAGAAGCCCTTGAGCTTTTCTGTGTGAGAAACAGATCTCTTACACAATCTAGGACCACCAGCCCAGAAGCAGCCCCACCCACAATAGGCTGGGCCTTCCCCCCTTCAATCACTAGTTAAGAAAATGCTTACAGCCAAATCTCTTGGAGGCGTTAGCTCCCTCTTCTCTGATGACTCCAGATTATGTCAAGTTCACAAAACTAGTCAACACACCAATATACATACATACACACACACACACACACACACACACACACACACACACACACCACAGACAGATTAAACTATATACACTTACAATTAAGTAGACTGTATTAAAAACAAAATACTCAAAACATTTCCTAAATTGACTATTTTAGTAGTACGTATATTCTTGACTATATTTATGTGTTTGGCGAAAATACCATAAGGGTGGTTACTGAGCAACTCCCAACTTAATGTGCAGGCATGAAGCTTGAGATGAGCTCACTGGTTGAATATATTAGAAGGGCTGTGTAACAAAGAAGAAAGGAGACAGGGCTTTCAGGTAGCTAGAAGTGGGTGATTGACATTAGTAATGATGGCTCATTACTCCAAACATTCCTGAGTCTAACTCTGAGTAATGAGTGTCATTTGGAATCCTAGACATTCTAGTATTCACCTGGGCCAGTGAAGCAGGAAGTCTAGTTGCAGATCTTTCCCTCTCTCTCTTTCTTTCCCTCCAAATCCAATTCCCCAATCTCATCCTGACCCCTGCAGCAGAACACCTGCTGTGGCTTCCCCTTCTTCTCTGCCACCATCTTCAGTCCATCACACAGATCTTTCCTTCCAAACTTTTCTCCCCTGCTATTGCTTTATCCCAGCCCCCAAATCCAATAGGCATCTCCTGGGAACCCTCAGGCCACTCTGACCAGGGAAGCTGACAGGATAACTGCAGATTGTTATCTCTCTCTCCAATCCTCCAAGGCTGGTTCTCCCAGCTCTGTAACAGACCACCTTGCACTCTCTCCTAATTCTCTGTCCCCATTCCAGGGGACCTAGCAGTTCCCTCTTGTGGACCACCTCAGCACGGCCTCTAGCCAATCATCATTCCTGTGTGTCAGATCTCCAAACCTCGAAACACTTTACCTGGAAACACCACCACCACCACCATCACCACCACCACCATCACCACCACCACCACCACCACCA
>NC_034593.1:61409140-61413019 GCF_900095145.1 Mus pahari
CACCACCACCACCATCACCACCACCATCACCACCACCACCACCACAACCACCACCACCACCACAACAACAACAACCATCTTTTACCGACATCTTCATTGTCTAAATTCGCTGATAAAAAGATAAATTAACAGAATGCATGTGAAAACATTCTTCTGCTCTCCACCCAAGAAATACTCCTTAATATCAAGGACAGACATCACCTTGGGTTAAAAGGATGGAAAAAGATATTTCATGCAAATGGATCTAAGAAGCAAGCTGGTATGACCATTTCAAAAATCTAAGCAAACATACTTCAAACCAAAACTAATCAGAAGAGATAGGAAGGGACACCACCTACTCATCAAAGTAAAAAAAAAAATCTACCAAGAGGACATTGCAATTCTTAACATCTGTGCACCAGATAATCTGTTTAGGGGTTGGAGAGATGGCTCAGCAGTTAAAGCACTTACTGTGCAAGCAGACAGTCTTAAGAACTGGAGTTTGGATTCTCCCATCACACATAAACTCAAGTGGGTGTGATGGCCTTCCCATAATTCCAGTGCTCACAAGGTAGACACAGAGAATCCTTGGATCAAACTGGTTAGCCAGGCTAGGTGTATCAGGGAGCTGTGTGTTCAATCAATCTGGTCTCAGTGACTAAAGTTGAGAGTAACTGAACACTCGCAGCATCAACCTGGGTCACACATACATGCACACTCACTTACATGCTCTCTCTCACACACATGAGAAAAACATATTATTTTTAAATTAGTCGGGTGTTCCAATTTCATCTACCAGTGGCCCCAACATAAGACACATTTTCAATAGGAACTGTCCTTAGAAGACAGGAAGCCTTATGGCAATCCAGTTATTCTCAGGCTATGTAGAGGGGCCTTTACAAGAATTGGGAATATGAATGGAATATTGCTGGATGTACCTCCCCCAAAGGGGAATGTTAATGATAATCTATTTTATTGTGATACAAGTAGATATCCATCTCGAATTAATTACCTTTTTTGTGGTTCCCAATGTTCCTCCAAATATTTGTTAATTTAACCTTCATTTGGCCTAAGCAAGTTAATATATTTTTGCATATTTTATTCTTTAAAAATATATGTTTTGTGTGTGTGTGTGTGTGTGTGTGTGTGTGTGTGTGTGTGTGTGAGACGGTCAAAGGACAATTTTCAGGAGTCAGTTCTCCCCTTGCACCATCTGGGTCTTGGGGATGAAACTCAAGCTGGGTGACAAGTACCTTTACCCACTGAGTTATCTCATAAGGTAAATAATGATTTTTGTATTGTGGTTTGAATAAAAACCACCCATGTGCCCATTAGGAGGCATGGCCTTGTTTGAGTTGGTGTGGCCTTGTCAGAGGAAGTGCATCACCTAGGGTGTGGGCAAAACTTTGAATCTCAGAAACTCAATCCAGGTCTAGTGGTTTATTGTCACTCTCTGCTGCCTCTAAATCCAGATGTAGAAGTCTCAGGTCCCTATCTAGCAACATATCTATATGCCACCATGCTTCCCACCATGACAAAAACAGACTAAACCTCTGAACTGTAAGCCAGCTCCAGTTAAAAGCTTCCCTTTATAAGAGTTGCTGTGGTCACAGTCTCTCTTTAACCTAGCTGAGATGTGTGTTTCTGGGCTTCGTGCATCCAGGCAAGTGTCTCTCGACTTTTGAGCCACTTCTCCAGCCAAATAGCAACAACAGTTGTTTTAAGCCCATCATTTATTTTCCACGCACGGGCATGTGTGTTTGTGTAGATGTGAGTACACGTGAGGATCTTGCAGATGCCAGAAGGTATATGTAGCATAGCCTGGAACTTAAGTTACAGGTAGTTGTGAGCTCCCTAACGGGGGACCTGCAACAGAGCAGCACTGGGCTCTGCTGTGCTGAGACATCTCTCCAATCCCAGTATCAATAATTCCTGAGAGGTATTTTCTTCCCTTTCTGCTCGACTCCCCAACAGTTTTTCCAGTTAACATCGGTATTTAGCAATGTTTTAGAAGATTATTAAAGACAAGGCTAGAAAAATTGGACGATGGTTTCTTAGGAAAAGTGGTTTACATGAACAGATTTGGTGCAGTGGTGTGTTTTATTCCAAACACAGATACCCTTGATCTATTTCTGTAGTTAATATAAAGACTTGGGTTTCAAAAACAATCTTATGCTTTTTTGAGGACAGTAAAATAAAAATTACGTTGTGTTAGAATATTAGTGTTTTCACATTAATTCTTCCTTTGACAGAACACGTGGGGTATTAAAATAAGACTGAATTGATAGAGTACAATGTTTACTTAAAATGATAAATTTCTTTTCTTAGTGGTACAACTAAAACATTCATTCCACCCCCCCAACACCATTTAAAACTAAGATTTATTATAAAACGTTGCATCTGGAAATGTTTTAGAGGATGCGCTGAAGATTTATATGGCTTAACTCTTATAACCATGTCAGCTGTTTACTGAAAGCCACTTATAGGAAAGAACGCGCAAGGCCCTTGCATTGAGGCACTTTAGTCACACCGTTGGTGGGGCTATAAATAGAAGTAATGTTTTCAAAAACATTTCGAACTATGAATTATAATGTTGAACATTTTCATTCCCTACTGTTTCAATACTTCACCTCCATGGGTATCCCTGGAGAGACTCGGATACACACACACCATGAGGCAATACACATGTAAATTCATGAGATTGTTCATCAAAATAAAACAACACACACACACACACACACACACACACACACAAAACCACAAAACTTAGCAACTAGGTACTTCTATAAGGAGGATGAGTATACTAGTTGTGGAGTATCGTACTGAAGTAAAATGATCGAATTATAGCTACATAGCAACATGTGAGGCTGTGGAAATACAGCTGTAGGTAAACAGGCAAGTGTTCGAGGATTATATACAGCAAGACAATACTCACAAAGGCCATGAAAGGGGATAAAAGCTAGTTCTTTTTCTTTCCACTCTTCCTTCCTTTCTTTTTTGTAATGGATAACTACATAAAAATAGGATTGACAGTAAAAGTGTGTAAGCCTCTAAGTGAATCTCCAGGGCTTCAGAATGGCCTATCTAACTATACAGAAGTTCATGGAGAGAGAGAGCTTGGGACTGGGCAAGCATGTGTTTGCATGACTACATAAAATCTAGCTGTGTGATGTTTTCATTTGTAAATTCATTGCAATACAGTGACTTTACAGTTATTTTAAGAAAAAGAAAGCAAACCAAAATAACAAAAACAAACCCAGGCAAAAATTCGAGCATATCAGGAGGCAGAGGCAGG
This sequence comes from Mus pahari, assembly GCF_900095145.1. Taxonomy (NCBI): domain Eukaryota; kingdom Metazoa; phylum Chordata; class Mammalia; order Rodentia; family Muridae; genus Mus; species Mus pahari. The sequence continues at coordinate 61,412,415 of NC_034593.1, forward strand.
TGGATTTCTGAGTTCGAGGCCAGCCTGGTCTACAGAGTGAGTTCCAGGACAGACAGGGCTACACAAAGAAAACCTGTCTCGAAAAACAAACAAACAAACAAACAAAACCAAAACAAACAAACAAAAATATCGAGCATAAATAATTCAGGGATGTAGACATATTGCTTGGTACGATAGGAAGGGGGGATGGGTAGACAAGGCAGGCAGGAGAAACTTCATGGCTGGTACAGTATGCTTTTCAACCAGATCGTTGGTTTATGCTCATAGTATTTATGCAAGTTGTGCCTCATAATAATGCTTTACGGTACCTTTCATATGCATAGTTGAAACCTTATACATATAAAGGCATATACTCTAGAATTTCAAAGAAATGTCCTAATCAACACAAATCATGTATTTGTACAGAAATGACAGAAAAAAAGTAAGAGCATGATTCAAAGTGATAATTGACAAGTTTAAAATGTGCAGAGAAATTTCTAAGTGATTTGAAATTTCTTTCAGAGATTTTCTTTTCTTTTCTTTATTATTTTTTCTTTCTTTCTTTCTTTTTTGTTTTTTGTTTTGTTTTGTTTCTTGAGACAGAGTTTCTCTGTGTAGCTCTGGCT
>NC_034593.1:61413828-61442047 GCF_900095145.1 Mus pahari
TCTTGTGGCCCTGTTGGAGTCGGTGTGACCTTGTTGGAGGAACTGTGTCACTGAGGCTAGGCTTTGTGGCCACAGAAGCCAGGCCCAGTGTCTTCTCTTTCTCTCTCTCTCTCTCTCTCTCTCTCTCTCTCTCTCTCTCTCTCTCATCTACCTCTCCCGCCCCTTGTCTGCCTGCATGCCTTTATGCGCTCTGCCATGATGACAATGGCCTAAACCTCTGAACTGTAAGCAAGCAAGTCCTGTTAAATTATTTTCTTTCTAAGAGTTGCCATGGTCATGGTGTCTCTTCACAGCAAACACTATGACAGGATCAGAACTCATGTTCTCATGCTTGAGTGGGCTTGAGCAGCAGGCACGTCATCAATAGAGCCATCTTTCCACTCCTTGCCAAGTAATTGTCACTTTTCTCCTATCTGATAAAAACTTAGGACTGCCATTAGTTTAGTGTTATTACTGAGTTATTTCTACTGTACAGATGAAGTAATTATACAATATACATTTTATACCACTTCTTTGTTTCTTGTGAGATTTAGAAAAAAGATCCACTTAAGCAACAGGGTTTTTAGGTGGAGTACAATTTATTTGTATTTGTGTCAGATATTGATAGCAGTTTGTCCCAAATCTGTGTCATAAGAATCCATGTAATTTTTGTTGCTGTTGAGATTTCTGTAACAAAAATTGACTGAAATGTCATTAGAAAAATATAAAACTATACCAACCATCTCCATGTCACTGGGAATCAGTGGATGTTAGAGTGCTGCGTGATCAGAATTGGGTTCATTTTCTTCTTAGCAACATTGACTTTGGGCCTTAACCTTCTCATATCATAAACACAGGTAATAGCAGAAACTCTGTCTTCATTAGAAGAATGGTTTTTTTTTTGTTGTTGTTTTTTGGTTTTTTGGGGGGATGGAAATAAATACAGATATATCTAAAAACGTTTGCAGTCAAGTGTGATAGAACACACCTTTCATCCCAGCAATCTGGAGGCAAAGGCCGAGGGAGCTATGGGTTTAGAGATGGCCTGGACTGCATACTGAGTTCCAGGCCAGCCAAGGCTGCATAGAAAGACCTTGTCTCCCAAAATCCAACAAAACAAAACATTTGTAAATCAGAATAAGCAAAAGTGAATTTGGCATTAGCAGAAAGGGTTTAATTGTTTTTCCAGCATATTCAACTTACAGTAAATGATAACAAAACGCTTATTTAGGGATTACAAATTGTAAGTTACATGGAATTTCTCAACAGAAATAGGGAAATGCCTAGAGGGTCTTAAAAAAAATGTTCTTGATTTTTACACAGATGAACCACTTTGATGTAAATGTCACAGCATAACATCACAGAATTTAAAGTTGTCTAAACTTACTACTTAATTCATTGAATCAAGCCATTATAGTAATCGTGCTTGCTTAGCTTTGGGGGAACGAATGGCATACCTAGGTGTAGCTTCACTAATCCTAGCATTTGGAGTCCAGGCAGAGGACCCAGAGTACCTTTGGGCTGGGATTTTATTGCTTGTGACTTCATGGGAGGTCAGACTTCTGGAATCCTTATCTACAAAGTGTGTTTGTTGGAGGAGACAAAGTTGTATGGACAAAACTACTAATGTACCTCAAATCTGCTAAGTTATTACAGTAAGAAATAATTACAGTTGTCCTAACAATACTTAGGGCATTCTCTCTAGCTACAGTTCTTAGAATTTTCTTTTATTATCTAATGTTGGAACCTCTTGAATGTTAAATGAAACGACCCATTTTCTTTTAAACTTATATATTTTCTTGATCAGGTGGACAATATTGAAAGCCATGGCCATAATCGTATATTAAAGGCCATATCCTAGTTTTCACAAATATACTCTTAACAGTTGCTCATATCCCTTTCCCATCATTCCTACTTATGTTTATATTGTTGGGGTCAGATTATTTAAATACTTAAGCATGTTTCTTCTGTTGTTGTTAGGGAAGTCCAGGTTTTGGTAGAAACTTTAGCAGTTATGGAAAATAGACAAAAATCTGGACAAAATGTAAATTGCTTGTAGTTACTTTAGTTGCCAACTGATAACATTTTGTTATATTTTATTGCAGTAATTATATTTTATATCTTAAGACGTAACTGGGATCAAAAGAAGACAGAAGTGTTTGGGGGAACACTGACTGGGAGGGTATCAGGAGGCCTGAACTTCAGTCCGGTGGATCAGCACCGTTCTTCGTGGACAGGGGTAGAGGGAATGAAAGGATCCTTTAAAGATCACTTGCTTCTTATTCTAGGCAGCCAGTCCTTGCCCCAACTTAAAGTTATCCTGCCGAGGTCCACCTTTGCCTACTCAAACTCCCGCCCTCATCTTCGGCGAGGACTGAGGTGGTTGTCACTTTCAAGCCTCCAGAGGACTTCTAATTTGAACCATAGGCAGAGTCGCTCGCTGAGGGACACTACAAGCATGTCTCCTTGAGGAAGAGTGGCCATCAGCACAGTCCCAGTCTTCAGTGGCCAGCCCTGCCTGGACCTCCCGCGTTTGCCATTACACGTCTAGCCTCTGGTTCTGAGATCCTCGGTTCTGCTGTCAGAGAGACCGAGTCCAAGTCCTGCCTCTCGGAAGATCCCGGCGGGTCTCTGTGGCGGCTGCCTCGGGTAGTCTAAGTAATCACTCACTTTCGATTTTCGAGACAGGAGAAATGTGTCCCATCTCGCTAGCCCTACGAAGAGCCTGGCGTGGACCGTACCATTGTGTAGCGTGCCGGAGGGGGGGGAGGGCTCAGGTACAGCTCCCGGCTTCCCAGCGAGCAGCCGTGCTGCCCAAGAAACCAACGTTCAGTGACCTCACGTCATTATCATATTGTCCTCAGGAGCCGGCCTCCGAGGCAGAATCGACAATCGGCTAGAGCTGGGCGGCTGGATTTGCCGCTCACCCCCCGCAGCTCTCCCCCGACCCGCCTGCTGCCCACGTGCGTCCGCCCCGGCGAGCTCCTTCGGGCCCCAGCCGGGTGACAGTGTTACGCAGTCTGGAAGCGCCACTCCCGGGGCGGGGCGGGGCGAGCGTGTGCGGGGCGGGGCGGGGCGAGCGCGAGCGGAGCCGGGAGCTGCCGAGCGGAGTCGAGCCGAGCCGAGCCGAGCTGCGAGGTGCCGGGGAGAGGCAGGCAGAGCCTGCCGGCGGCTCCGCACCCATCGTGCTGCGTTTCCCGGCTCGGTGTCCCCCTGCCTTTGCCCAGGCCCCGGCAAAACTTTTATTGTTTCGGGGACCCCCTCTGGATGTGTGACGAAATCGCAACGCTCCGCTGTCTCGTCCCCCAAGCTCGCCTGCAGCGGCGATCGAGGGAACGTGCAACCCTCGCCGCCGGGCTCTTGCGCCCTGCGCTTCCTCACCTGCCGATCGCTCCCGGGTACCGCGAGGGGGGACCCCTAAAGGGACCGCGTGGGCATCGGCACCCCGAAATCCTCTTCACCGTTGCGGACCGGCTAGGCGCAACTTTAACTTGATTCCTGTCGCCCACCCGGGGCACCCGCGGCGGCCGCCGCCGCCGCCGCTGTCGCTGCGGTCTCACAAAGAGCGCGGGGAGGGAAGGCGGCGCAGGCGGCGGGCACGGGCCTCAGGGCTGCCCAGACAAAAGGGAAACTGCCATCGTTCTGGACGATTGTTCCGAGCGGCCGTGGGTTCACCCTGTCGGCCCGGGCTGCCTCACCGCCTTGGTTCCCGCGGGCAGTGCCCGCAGTACTCGGACCCCGCGAGCTGCGGGGCGCGCGTCGCTGCTGCTGGTCCGGGCTCTAGGGATAATAAATGATAGAGGATACAATGACTTTGCTGTCTCTGCTGGGTCGCATCATGCGCTACTTCTTACTGAGACCCGAGACGCTTTTCCTGCTGTGCATCAGCTTGGCTCTGTGGAGTTACTTCTTCCACACGGACGAAGTGAAGACCATCGTCAAGTCTAGCCGGGACGCGGTGAAGATGGTGAAGGGCAAGGTGGCCGAGATTATGCAGAACGATCGTCTTGGAGGACTTGATGTGCTGGAGGCCGAGTTTTCCAAGACCTGGGAATTCAAGAGCCATAATGTGGCGGTGTACTCCATCCAGGGCCGGAGAGACCACATGGAAGATCGCTTCGAAGTTCTCACCGATCTAGCCAACAAGACTCACCCGTCCATCTTCGGAATCTTTGATGGGCACGGCGGCGAGGTAGGAGTTCTCTGGGTCTATGTGTGTGAATATAACCGGGCGTCTCCTGCGTGGCGGGGTCGGATCGGGGTGAGAGGGGCGTGGTAATGACCTGGTGATGACAAGGTGAGTCAAGTTTCCAAGACCCTGCCAAGGAGATCTTGGGTACGAGAGCGTTCACTTTAGCCGAGAGACACGCACTGGATATTTCGTGTCATTTTAATATAAAGTTCCCAAGGTCAGAAGCCAGTTAATAACTGTTAGTTTTCTGGGAAGAATGAATAGTATATGCAGTGAACTTTGTCACCAGGCCTCAGTGTCCCGGTTCTAGAGTTTGAGGCAGTTAAGGAAGATAGTGTCTTCCGTGTACCCCTAAAGGAAGAAGCCTGCACCAGTTGGATAGACTTGGTGAAGGTGAGGGAAGCTGCGACATCTATTTGCTTCGCGCTAGGGAAGGACTCTCAGCTGCAAGGCACGCTTCTTCCCAACTCTGCCAACTTTGTTAGAGCTATAGGACCGGGGGACAGGGTGCCTCGCTGGTGGTGGGTTTTGGCTGCCAGGCCTTTGCAGAGGTGGCTGTGCGCTCAGAGCCGGCGGTAGCCACACCTGACCTCTATGCAGTGGCCAGCTTGGGGATACTGATGTCCTCTTTCGTCTATAAGCCTTTGCTTGGGGTTTATCTGGGAGCAGGAAATAGACTATAAAGCCTGCTATAGGTCTTTCTGGCAAATTTCTGTGACATTCGATACTCTGGGGTGTGGAGTCTCAGGTTTCCTGGAGGTCCTGCCCTTGGCCCTGTGCCCAGACATAGGGAGTGTTAAAATGTGGCTGCAGAGCAAGTCCTGACATCTGCCTCAGTTGGACACTTGTAACTTACATTGCTTCATGCTTCCCCACTTCCTTATTGGCCAGATTCCTTTCCGCGGTTGCCCTGTCTTTCTCTTCCTCTTTCCTTGCATTCTTATCCTTCTTCCTCCTCCCCGTGGGCTCCAGGGCACTGTTTGCTTGTTTTTTGGTCTGAGGAAGCTTTCAGTTGGTTATCTTATCCGCGCTCTCTATTCACCGTTTGCAAATGCTGCCCAGGTTTCTGTGCCTCCCTGCTAACTCTGTAGAGAACGCCAAACATTTGGAGCACTTAGGTGATAAGACTGGAATTAGTATTTAAACAAACATTTTTCCCACCCCCCTTTGCCCGTTTATAATATGTCCTTCAGAATGAAAGTTTCTCATTCATCGTACTTTTGTAGTCTCAGGATGGTTTGGAGTTCTCCTCCCATTGGCCACAGGGTAGCTGAAAGACAGGAGGCTGGTTGAGATAGGAGACACTGCCTAGTGAGAAAAAAGATACCAACAACCGAGGGTGGTTGTTTAATGACGAGTCCGGAGTCGTGCCTGGACTGACTCAGTGGGGGTGCAGCAAGCTTCGAGCCTCTCTCCCCTGTAAATAACAAACTCAAATTTATTATAAATCTGCAGTAGAACAGATGCTGATAGTCTGATTCTGGGGTTTGAAAGCACTTTAGGAGTTTTGATGGAATATCAGTGCGATAGAAAGAACACTGGGCGGTGGTGTCTAAATGTGACATATTGGCATGCTTTGGCCTTGCACTTGTGATTGGATGATTCCATTTGTCTTCAGAGCCAGAAGTTTCGGTTGAAAAGTTTCTAGCAGTGTCTGGGCAAATACGCCACTCAGGAAAGGATGCGACGGACACTTTCCTTTATTTAATTCAAAGTATTTTAGGTGTGCCCCACTTCCACGATGCACATCTAAACAAGTACTAAAGGAAAAGGTGGCCACTGGTAGGCAAACTGAAATGCCTTTTACTGCGCCTAGTGTTCAAATGCTTGCTGTTTATCAGTTCTCACAAAAATAGAGTGACTGGTTTCACTTCCCACCAGGTGCGGTCAGGTTAGTCTCTTTGCCTTTGTTTTACCTTAGGAAAGAAAAAACCAGGAGTGTTATAAATGAGCTATTGGGATGGTGATTGTAACAGATACTGCTGAGTGGCTTCTCTCTTGATTATTATTATTATTATTATTATTATTATTATTATTATTAACTTTATCTGCATTTATTTTATGCTGAATTTATTCCTGGGCCATGAGTTTTTGTTTCTTCAGTTTTTTTCTGGGATATCTTTTCTCTTGTGCAGCCTCCTCTTCTGGCTTTGGAACGATCTGTTCCTTCTCAGTGAGGATCATCTCAGTGTGGCAGGGGGAGCTCATGGATGGGTTAATCCGGCCATGAGCTCTGTAGGTTCATCGGCACATCTCAGGTGCCTCGTTCACCTGGATGTGTTCAATGACTAGAGAATCCACGTCTAAACCCTTAAGTTCAGCATTACTCTCTGCATTTTTAAGCATGTGCAGCAAAAATTGAGCACTCTTTTTTTTGGCCACCATCCCTGTGTCCAGCCCCACTGTTTGGCCTGGGCGCATGTTGGAATGGTACACATTGCTTCTTTAAAGTGACATCTTTCAGATACTTGGTGGCTTTGTGGATATGCATGCCTTTGATGGCCTGGGCAGTTTCCCGGGTGTTCTTAAAGTGAACATGAAGGTTTGAACCTCTTGATTTGCATGACTTTGTGGGTTTTTTGGGTCAAGAGAGTAGTGAGCCATCTTCACAGGTGACCTCTGGCAGCTTACAGGAAGAGCTTATTATTATTTTTTTAATCTCTTGTTATATCATTTTAAGACAATCCCAGCATCTAGTTCCTGTCCTGTGTGTTCTTGGCTTCCCACCAGAGGAGGGTGCCATAGTGTGATTTTTTTTTTTTTTTTTTTGTTGATAGTTACAACCTCTCAGAAAAGGTGCCTTTTCTGACTATTCGTGCACACACACACATGACCATACACAACACAGAAGTTAAATGAGTTCGATTTTATTTGTGGTAATTCATACTGATAAAATAAGCCACACAGATTTAGATTCGGAAGGCAACTTTACTTGTGCTTGTATAGTTCATCCTTATGTATTAATTTCATCCTGCTTTTTAGAGGAGGTGCAGTTAGCTGGAGAAATTGTGCCCTTCCTAAGGCTATCTGGCTGTCGGAGGCTTTTGGTTTGTTGGTCTCTTCACCAGATAATAGGCTTGCATATTTACCTAATACATAGCATTCTAGGGATAGATACAAAGGTGATTGAACATAACTTCTGCCCTCCAGAGAAGTTTCGGTCTAATAAGAGCAACTGTTAGACCAAAAGCGATGGCACCGTGTGCTTATGGTGATCTCGGAACTCAAGAACAATCGTTTCGAGCGGACTGAGAGAGGTAGGTGAGGTGAAATGCCAAGAAGCCACCATTGACTGTAAGATGAAGAGGGAGCTTTGCTTGCCTATTTGTGGTTAAAAATAGGGCCTGGCAGTGGAGCATAGGCTGGCAGGAGCTCACAATCCTCCTGCTTTAATCTGCTCAGTGCTGTGCCCATGCCTCTAGGCATGGTCCACATGGTGCCCCGAAAAAGTGTGTGCTTTGATTTAGGTTCTGGCTTTGAACCTCTGTGACTTCCTATCAGCTGTGACCTTAGGCCATTTGCTTAAGCAGCTTTATCTGGGAGAAGTTTATCTAAAAGAAGGTGGGGGTGAGGTGGGGACAATGATGAATGTGAGGTGAGTGCTCTTCAGTCATACCGTGTTGGAAGGACTCAATGGAGCGAAAGGTATGGAAGACCGCTTGAGCAGCTGGAAGTCTGCCTTGTTGTGGCAGTGATAACTCAGGGAGGGATGGTTTACCTGTGGGAGTTTCAACTTGCGTCATTAGAAAGATGTTTATGCTCCTGGAGAGATGGCTCCATGGTTAAGAGCAATGGCTGTTCTTCCAGAGGTCCTGAGTTCAATTTCCAGCAACTACATGGTGGCTCACTACCATCTATAAGGGGATCTGATACCCTCTTCTGGTCTGTGGATCAGAGCACTCATACATTAAATAAATAAAACTTAAGAAAGATGTTTATGGGGCCCCTGTAACTAACTTATTCCCCAAATTCTCTGTGCCTTCTTTCTAACATCTGGTAAACTAATGATTATTAGCTAAGGGTTCTATGGACATTGAGAAAGTAGCACTCTGATATCAGGCTCGTGGTTTCTGATCACTGAGGACTGTTCTCTGTGGTTAATTAATAAATTGGTAGGTATTCTGATTAGTACTTTAGCCTCCTATGAATTGAGTTAGCATATTCAGCAAGTGTTCCCCTCCCCCATCCCCAACTCATCTCTGAACTTGTGTTGAAGACTACACTGGATGGCTGTGACTTTATTTAGATGTAAAAAGTCTAAAAGAGCTTCCTTTCTAATCCAGTAGACCTGGTTCTTTCTTTGATTCTCTTGGTCCCTTTCAACATCCTGTCCACCACATTATGGGCAGATGGTTGGCTGCCTGTGTATGTATCTCAAACTATGACAGTGATTTTCTTATGTAGCATAAGATCAAGACAATCAAAGGTTATAAACGAAGCTCAGGTTGTAGCAATAGAGAGAGAAAGGTTGCTCTTTTTAAACTTCAGTCAGCTAAGGGGCTGGGATTATTGGCCCAAGTCTTATGTTTCAAGCACATAGGCAAAGGCAGGTGGATCTCTGTGAGTTCAAAACCAATTTGGTGTACATAGTGAGTTTCAGGACAGCCAGAGCTATACAGTGAGACCCTGTCTTGAAAAAAAACAACAAGCTAAACCAAACAAATAAACAACTCCCCTCCCCCAAATGTCATCTAGGAAAGTGATTGGCACCTATAATTTACCCACAGGCAAAAGGCATTTTGTCATTTGTTTGTTTATTTATTTAAAGTACTGTACAGAAGAAAAAATCACCAATCCCTTGATGCAGGTTTGGCTGTCATCTATCTAGGCGACTGGATTTCTTCTTCTTTTTAATGCTCATATGCTAATAGGCATTCCTGTAATGAAGGTCATGCACATTGTAACATATAGTTTTGAAAGTTCCTATTTCGTATCAGAGAAGAACATACTTCAGGTGCTTGTTGGGAATTTCAGTCTTGAAGCCCAGATGTGAAACTGTGTGGAGGCTTGTCTGCAGGATCCAGGCATTCAGGTTCCTGACTCTGAGCAGTGGTAATTGTTTTGAGGCAGGCTTTCCTCTGAGAATGTTACAAAAGCACAGATATACTTAGAACAAACAGGAACATGAGATTTGGCTTGTTGTCAAAGGTAAGTGGTGTAGGAAGCCTCTAGTTTAGGTTAGTTTAGACAGAAGGAAATTTAGAGCCAGAGGAGCTTCATGCTTCTTGGACCGCCCACCTTCTCCTCCAGCACTTGTGCCTGTCTCTGTGCACTGTTGTTTTGCCAGTGAGGGTTGTTCTGAGGCATGGTCTTCCGAAGCCCTGACAAACGGACTGTAAAGACATTATTGGGGACTCATACATATTGATGCATACATAGCGTACACAGCATATATAGCGTGCATAGCAACATAGAATGCTTTTCATGAAGACCAAGGGAGAGGTCGTTCCCTAATGTGTTTCTGTTTTCATCTTAAGGCTGTTGAATCATACAACTGAGTCATCCTGTGATATATATATATATATATATATATATATATATATCCTCTAAAAGTGCTGAGAGTCAAACCTCTGTAAATGTGTAGAATGTCATAGGATACATTCATTTGGCATGTTAACCCCACTTCCAGGATAGCTCATCTTTTCATTTTTTCTACAATCAGTTTTCCTTTGTCCCACTTAACTCCCTATCCCTTTATATATGTTTTTATCTTGTGGTATAAATATGTATTTATGGATGTTTCATTGGGTCTCTCTAACTAAATAAATTACAGTTCTAACTAAATAAATCACAAGCGGTACAGTCAATGGTCTGCTTTTCAGACATTATAACTGAGGTTATTAAACAATTAACTTTCACATCACAGTGTACAAGAGACCTAGAGGTTTACTGAGGAGAAATGCTTTATGGCTTAAGAGAAAATAATTTTTTTTTGTCTAAGATGGTACATTAATATTTCTCCTAAAAGAAAGGTCTTTTTTTTTTTCCTCCCTTCTTCGAAGTCTTTCTTGTTTTTCCTTCCTCTCTCTTGTTCTTGGGAACCTCTTGGCAAGTGAGTGTAGGAGGCTGGCTCTGGCTGTGACCTTGTGCATCTTTTAACAAATTGGTAAGAGGGCCAGCTGAGTGGCGCCAACAGTGCTTATCTGTGTGGTGCACCTCTTGTGGAAACAGGGTTAAGCTGTGTGGTGTCCAAAGATGAGTCAGTTCAGTCTCTGCCCCGAGGAAGCACGTGTGTGTGTGTGTGTGTATGTGTGTGTGTGTGTGTGTGTGTGTGTGTGTGTGTGTATGCATCTGAAGGCTAGAAATTGGTGCCACGTGGACCATTCTCCACTGAATTACTGAGGTAGGTTCTCTCACTGACCCCGGGCCTTGCCACTTTGGCCAATATAGCTAACCAGCTTGCCTTTAGGGCTGCCTGTCCTTGCCTCCTAGGTTCTGGGATTACAGATGGGACACCACACCTCCTAGGTGGTAGGGATCCATATTCCAGTCCCCAGGCCTATGTGGCAAGCACTTCATCCAGTGAGCTATTGCCCTAACTCTTCAGGAACTTCTGTCTAACTCTGGGGAAGTGAAATGTTTTAGAATCTTAGAACTACTGGGCATCCATCATTCTTAAGTATTTGGCGGCCTGTGAGAGCCAGCTTATGGAATCTGGGTACTTGTAAGAAGAAACTGACATCCTGTGCTATCCTAGCGTTTTAGGAAGGAGAAAGGGTAACATTTCTTCCCCTTCAATGGATTAGAGAGAGCAAAATGCAGACTTAGCTGGACGAGTAGGTGGTCTATTGCTTAGAGCAGACTTTTGTCAATAGCTGTCATTCTGGAAACCCTTCATTGTGTTTTCTATATTTGAACGCTGTCCATTCTGATCTACATGGTGGTCTTAGACGATCTATTTTTTGTTAAGTGCATTTATTTGCAAAGTAGACTTCTCATCAGCACTGGGATCAGACGATACATCAGACGATACTTCAGACGATACATCATCAAATCAGATTCTCAGCCGTCAATTTTCTACGGAACCGTCACCGTCCTGGTGGGGTGGGATGCGTCTGTGATGGCTCCCTGCAGTTTCTGGCTTTGTTAGAGTCCCCTTGTCTTTCTGCCTACCCACCTTATTTATTTATTTATTTATTTAGATAATTATTTATTTCTTTAGATAGGGTCTTGGTATATAGTTTAGGTTGCCCCCTTGTTCAAAATCTTCCTGCTTCAGCCTCTTTTAATTTTTTTGATTTTTTTTTTTTTTTTTTTTTTGAGACAGGTTTTCTCTTCTTAGCCCTGGTTGTCCTGGAACTTGCTCTGTAGACCAGGCTGGTCTTGAATTCAGAGATCCACCTGTCTCTATCTCTCAAGTGCCGAGATTAAGGGTGATACCATCTTTGCCCCACCCTCTTTTGCCTTTTTAAGATCAGAAAAGTGGCTTAGACTATTTACCTGCAGTGCATAATTTGAAGCACAGCAAGTTGCTTCGCAAGGGTGGATCCTGCTATGATGCTGCTTTCGGAAGAACCTGGTGGGGGATGTTAGTCACTTTCCTGCCACGGTGACAAGAATCCCTGGAAAAAAAAAACCCAAAACTTTAGAGGAAGAAAGATATATTTCAGCTCAAGTCTCACAGGTCTCAGCCTGGCTTCACTGCCTTCAGTCTATGGCAGACAGGACACATCACGGCACAGGATGTGTCATGGTGGAAGGGCACCTAGGTCCTCAGAGCAGCCGGATCAGCTGTGAACTCACTGATGGTTAATTAGTACCTTCATGGTCCAGTCACCTCCTCACCACATCACCATGAGAGGACTAAGCCACCACCACATGAGCCTTCAGGGGACATCAAAAATGTCTGCTTTTATTGATTCATTTTACTTATGTGTGTGTGAACCCAGGATTCTGTATATGGTAACCATGTATTTTACTACTATGCCCTATCTTTGGCCCTCTGTCCAATTTCTAGTGCAAGTATATGGATAATATTATCGAAGCAGTCCTTCCTAGGTTTTGTGGTTCCATTTTCGTTTAGTTCTTTGAGGGTAGATCTCACTGTGTTATCCATGCTTACCTTGACCTTGGAAACTCAAGTGATTCTCCTGTCTCAGCTTCTCCAATAACAGGCTATAGCTAGACCTAACTAGTTTTTTCTTTCCTTCTTAAAAACATTTATTTATTTTTCTGTATATGAGTGTTTTGACTGCATGTGTGTATGTGTGCCATGAGGCCAGAAGAGGGCACCCAGATCCCCTGGAAACTGAGTTCATGAGCTGCTGTGTATTGAACTCTGTGCTGGGAATTGAACTCTGACCCTCTGTAGGAGCAGCCAAGTGCTCCTAACCACTGAGCTGTCTCTCCAACCCTGCTAGTTTAGTTTTTAAAAGTAAGTAGCACATTTTGATATTTGAATAATTACTAGTCACAATTGCTTGTGAGGTGCAATGACAAGATGTACCCAGTGTCTTAGAACCCAAGGCCAGTGAGTCTAGGCTTGGGGTTAGGGTTTGTACAAGCAAGGAGAACAGGATGCTCTGCCGAAGCACTGTTGGCCTTGCCTTGGACCCTGGCTGAGGATCGGGGCTGTCTTCTATGGGTATTTGAAGGCACTGGGTGTTGTTGAGCAAGATGAACCGTCCTTGCTTTAGCTGTCCTGTGTCATCCGTGTTGGAGAAGATTTGCCTTGAGTGACGGGTGAGGAGGGAGAGTCAGATGCTGAGCCTGGACCAATGCAGAGTGGTGTGGGCTATCACTGAATGAGGAGCTTGGAGGGAAGAACCCGCTCCCAGCTGTCTGGCTTCCCAGATGATGAGCGCCTCATCGGTGGGCAGGAGAGCATCACTCAGACAGTGGTGAGTCTGGCTAGCAATTTGCTCCATCTCTCCTTTTATGGCGGAGTTTTCTGGCATTCATAAAATGTGTGCTGCCGGGTGTGGTGGCGCACGCCTTTAATCCCAGCACTCAGGAGGCAGAGGCAGGTGGATTTCTGAGTTCAAGGCCAGCCTGGTCTACAAAGTGAGCTCCAGGACAGTCAGGGCTACACAGAGAAACCCTGTCTCGAAAAACCAAAAAAAAAAAAAAAAAAAGTGTGCTGACCGTGTTGCTCTCTGAACTTTCAGAATAACTTCCCTGTTGTGTTCCTATGTGGATGCATTTTAAAACAATGAAAGTATGCATTACTTCCCAGATCTGGTTTAGTCAAGTGGGAAGGCCTTTGTTTCCTGGAGACAGGGTCTTGTTGTGAGGCCCAGGATGACCTGGAAGCCATCTGTCCTCCTGCCTCAGCTCTTGGTGCTGTGGAGATCACAGGCAGTCGCTAGTCCCATCTTTTATTATCATTTTGTCTCTACAGATGACAGAGCACAGCCTCTTCAGGATTTAGGAACTCTACAATGTCTTACTTTTTATTTTTGTTTTATGAGACGGAGTGTAGTGTTGGCTGGCCTGGAATGCTGTAGGTAGCCCAGGCTGGCCTCATACTCAAAGGAGAGCTGCCTGCCTCTGCTTCCCAAGTGCTGGGATTAGAGGAGTGCACCACTGTACCTAGCTGTCCTTAGGTCTTAAAAAGTGATTTAACTTTTATTTGCTGTGATCGTTCGATCTCATATTTAAGCGATCCTGCGAATAGGGACTCAGTTCTGAAAAAAAAAAAATCATGTTTTTAACTTGAAGTTAATATCTGATTTGTTTTATTCTTAATTTCCTTTGTGATCTTTAGTTATTTTAAGGACATACTTTGTGCTTTAATTTTAATATTATGCTTTAATTTTAATATTGCTTTACTAGGTGCCCTAACATAATATTGTAGTGTTCCTAATATTAAATATTAATATAAATATTAATTAACATGAAATATTCAAATAAAGCTGCAAGAAATATATTTAAAAACAACTTAATTTTGAAATCATGAGAGTATAATAATAGTGTAGAGAAAAAGCCACTTTAGGTCTCAGCCTGGCACAGTCACTCTTGCCATATGAGTGTGTGGCTTGTTGGTCTTGGTGGGCTTTTCAAATATGGTTTTGCATATTTGCATATTTGTCAGTGTACATACAGTTTTACATTACAGTGTATATACAGATGTTATAGTACTTTATGCTACTTGTAAACACACTAAACATGCTGCCATTTCGCACTATAATTCTTTATTTTTTATTTCTTATTTGCTATATGATTGGGGGGCTCACACCTGTGGAAGTCAGACGACAACTTGCAATAAATGGTTCTGTCCTTCTACCATGTGGTCCTGGGGATTGAACTCAGGTTGTGAGGTTTGGCAACAGGCACCTTTACCCATGTTGCCAGCCCCTATGTTTTTATGTCTAACAAACAGTTTTTAGTGATAGGATAATATTTTACTTAATTGATAGCTGTTAAATTACACAGCTATTTACTGATACATTTAGTTTATTCTAACTTTTCAACCTTGTAATTAATGTAATAAATATTTTAGTGCTTCTACTAAGCTTTGGAATTTTTTTTTTTAAAGAATTTTTGTTTTCTGTTTTCTTTGGAAGAGCAGTCAGTGCTCTTAACCACTGAGCCTTCTCTCCAGCCTGCTTTCTGTTATCTTTATTGGTGTTTATTTTCAGACTGAACTGATG
This sequence comes from Mus pahari, assembly GCF_900095145.1. Classification (NCBI taxonomy): domain Eukaryota; kingdom Metazoa; phylum Chordata; class Mammalia; order Rodentia; family Muridae; genus Mus; species Mus pahari. The sequence goes on from NC_034593.1 coordinate 61,428,592, forward strand.
GCTTGGTTGTTAAAATGCTTGCTGCTCTTGCAAAGGACCCAGGTTCAGTTCCCAGCACCTATGTGGCAGCTCACAGCTCTCTGGAACTCCAGTTCGAGGAGTCCTGACTGGTTTTTGATCTCTGAGGGCTCCTGCATGCATGTGGTGTACATACATACAAATAAAATTAAGTAAAGAGAAAAGCATAATTTCATGGATGTCATGTACTCTGACTATATTATTCCCTCACACACTTCCTTTTTCCGTCTCCCCATGAGCTTTGAATTCCTTTCTTACACTAGCCTCTTTTTGGCTTTTATATGATATATGCATTTCTCACACATATATGCGTGTATTTGTTTGTTTGTTTGTGTGTGTGTGTATGTGTGAGTACGTATATATATTTGTTTAATATATCTACACATGATATGTTATATATATCTACATATGATATTTGATATCTGTAGCTATGAATGATATATATGATATATATATGTGTGTGTATATATCTGGTTTTAGGTATTCACAGAAAATCTAGGGTAACAAACGAGAAATGACATGCGGAATTCATCTTTCAGAGTTTATTTCATTTAAGGTGAAGGTCTCTTATGGCAGTATAAAACTCTCTTATGCATATCTGCAGTGTTTTCTTTATCTGTTCATCTCTTGATGGATACCTAAACTGATTCCGAAGCTTGACCTTTACAAATAGTGCTGCACGCGCACAGTAGGACGTGCAGGATAGTGCTGCATGCTCGCAGTAGGACGTGCAGGTGCGGCCAAGATGTTGAGAGCCCCTCAGCTGTAAACCCAGAAGCATAAACCTACTTAGGATGATGGAGCCCGCGGTCATTCTGATTTTATTTTTCGAGAAGCCTCCACAATGGCTGTACATATTTTACGTCCTCACGGGCAGTATGTAAGGAGTCCCTCACTTTGCATTATGGGTAATATTTGTCTTTTCTTTTCTCTTCATGGTAGCCATTCTTTTAGATAGACTGTGAGTATAGTTTTAATCTTATTTTTTGAAGTTCTTCATATATTCTGGATGTTAAGTTACCACCGGATGTGTAGCTAGCAAAGAGTTTTCTCCCAATCTGTGAGCCATCTCTCTATGTAGATGCTTTTTATCCTCACACAATGTCTATCCCATTTCTCAGTTCTTGGTATGCTTTTCAGAACTACTAAAGTCCTTTGCAGGAAGTTTCTGCTTGTATTTTGTAGTGTCTTCTTGTAGCAATTTCAGTATTTCAGGACTTGTAGTAAGGGCTTTAATCAATTTCAGTTGATTTTGTACAGAGTGAGGCAGAGGGTCTAGTTTGGTTTTTCTGCATGTGGCTATCCCGTTTCCTCAGCACTGTTTAATGAGGAGGTGTGAGGAACAGCCGCGTAAGCCAGGGGAGGGAGGCAGGAAGCAGGGCGACTCGGTGGCTTGGTCAGTCAGTGTTTTATCACAGCAACAGAAAGCAAAAGAGTATAGTGGTGCTCAAAGTACTTCTGTGTGTTACTTAATTTTAGTTTTCCTAAGAGTGTATCAGATAGTAAATTACTCCCATTTTATAAAAGTACACATTGAGGCAATAAGAAATGAAGTCATTTATTCAGTTCCTCATAGCCTTAAGTAGTAAAACTAGAACTGGATGCTGAGATTCAGACTAATGTGTCTCTTTGGGCTGGAGAGATGCTCAGAGGGTAAGGGGAACTGGCTGCCGAGATATAGATATATATGTCCCCAAAGCCGTGTTACTAGTTTCTGGTTGAAGTTCCAAAGGGCGGTAAAATACAGACAGTTGTTAGTGTGTAGACATCGCCTTTGTTTTCTTACTTTGCTCTGTAGGACTCCAGGTTTCTCCTGTGACTGTGGTGTTCATCTGATATGTGATTTTTGCAAACCTTGGTAGACGAATCGAATCTTCGGTAGGTAATTGTGTAGGAGAATCCCCTTGTTATGGAAGTAATGGTGTCTGAAGTCAGCAAGTGAGCCTCACATTCAAGCAGGTTCCGGACACCCCATTTATTGCTAGCACAGTCTCTTGTCTCATTATAGAGAATTCCCCACCCCACCCGCTGCTGGGCGGATACGGGGCCATTGAAGCGGACAGGTGTGACAGTAAGGAAGATTTAGGTTTTATTTCCTTTGGGGTACTACAGGCTTTAGGATAAATCTATGGGATTTATGAATGATTGCACAGTTTCTCTGGGTACCAGTGGACTGATAGTTTATTATTTTCCTTTGGAAGACCAAAACAGTCTATATTTTCTTGTTCACTTTAAACAGCAAAATATCATTTTCTCATTTGTTGTAATAACAGTGGCATGTATGTTTGATAAGATGCTTGTTTTGTGTTTCCATTCCAAAAAGTTGGAATACATTATTCTCTTAGTCAACATTAAGCCATATATTCTGGCTTATTTTTATAAACCTTCAAACCCAGTCCCAGTCTTTGAGTAGGGAGAGACTTGACATGACGGAGTTGTGTGTAGACCTCTGCTTGTACACTTTTCCATCTCATGCACATATAATAACATTAGCCAGAACACTTTTATAGCTTTTCTCCTTGGCAAAGTACAAAAACACTTTTAAAATAATTCGTGGAGATTAAGACTATACATATTGGTAAACTGATATTGTTTTCCTTGAAGTAGAGGTCTGTGCTATGATACATTGGGATTGAGATATGAAGAGATAATATTCCACTTAAAGTGAATGAATCTCAAAGACTTTTTCTGATAATATTTTATATTTGTGCTGACTTTTGTTTGTTTCTGTCGACTTGACGCAAGCTAGGTAAACTGGAGAGAGGAAACTTCCACTGCCATGATGTTTTCCTTCCTCGGATTGGCCAGTAGAGAGCTCTGGGGGGCGTTTTCTTGATAAATGATTGGTGTGGGAGGGCTCAGCCCACTGTGGGAGGGGCCACCCTGGCAGGTGACCCTAGGGTAGATAAGAAAGCAAACTGAACAGGGACACCCCACCACCACCTCTGCCTCTGTTCTGCACTCAGGTTCCTGCCCTGCCCTCCCTCCATGACTGACTGAACTGTAAGCTGAAATAACTCATTGATTGTGAGCTATGCTGAACAAATTTCCCCAGCTTGCTTCTGGTCATGGCGTGTTATCACAGCGATAAAGACCTAACCAGAACAATATTTTTCCATTTCTCTGCCTTGGAAAGAGAAGACGATGGAATGAATTCTTAGCAGCATCCACTGTTTCTAGGATGATTGAGGACTTTGGTAGCTGAGCATGTTAAGAATGAGACTTACTTTCCTCTGTTTCCAGAGGACAGGGGAGTCACTGGGCACAGGGCTCCTGAAGGTTATTTGGGAGCCATTCGTGTGGCTCCTGCACTGTGCAGCAGCGCCAGCGAGACGCCTCATTCTTCAGTGGCATGAAAACCCTCTGCTCCCAGGTCTCTACAGATCCACACCGACTTGGAAAACTCTCTGGCTTGTTTGGAGGTTCAGTCCCTTTCAGACCACACTGTTCATGTCCGTGTCCTTCTCTTCCTGCTTCTGTAGGATGTATAGGATCCTGTATGATCTGTGTGTCCCCACTGCTGGATCAGAGCCTAGCTGTGCATTTCTCAAGTCAGAACAACTGTGGCTTCTCTGGAGGAGAAATCAGCACTTGTGTGCATGCGCTTTTCAGTGCTAACATTCTAGGTTTTGGCAATTATAAATGCCACTGAGCAATAAAATCCTAATAGGCCACTTTACTTTTAATAATAGGGGAGACTATACTCGACATCACTTTCAGGCAGCAAAGGTGTTAATCTGAAACCTGCCGCTTAAAAAATTACTCCCTTAGTTATCGGATGTGATGGTACACACCTTTGATCCTACCATTTAGCAGGCAGAGGCTGGCAGAGCTCCAAGTTTGAAGGCTATATAGTGAGTGAGTGACACCTTATCTCAAAAATAAAACAAGTTCTCTGGAAAGATTAGTCAAATTGCTCATAAAGAACAGTATACATAACTTAGATAATAAATAGCTTATATAATATATAGTTATAATTGCGTATTATCCGAAGTAAAGTCTAGTAAAGAATAAACCATATGTATGCAAAACATAACTTTATAGTGTTTTAGATGACATAAAAGAGTATCTGGAACTTGAGTAGGTTGGCGAACGGTATCAGTCTTCTGTACCTTCAGTATGATAACCCAGTAAATAAGTAATAGTCCGAGGGTTTCAGACATAATTCTTTCTTTTAAAAGAAGAACGTCTTATGTCTTTCTGTATATCTTCACTTTGAGGAAATTTATTCTGGAAGTTTCAAAGATACAAAGCAGAATAAATAGGAGCGTTTGGAGCTTGTAGTAAGTTGAATTTACCTGATGGTTTTAAAAGTCAGTTTTGGGAAGATAATGATAATGCCATATTAGAAGCATTATTTTTAACCTACGTGCCAGGCATCACTGAGGATATATAGTAGGGAATACAGAGATAGGCACGAGCCTGGTAACTTTTCCTTATAGTACATAGAAGTTTATATTTATTTGCCTGTGTTTCCTCCCTGTGGCTCGAGGACCCAGGAGGATTTTCTTTTCTTGTGTTTTTAGAAGAGAGACGGGTAGGCAGTCTTCCCATCTGCTGTCCTGGTGGCTCTGCTGGCATTTGTACAGTACATTCAGGCCTAACCTGTTTTGGTAAAAGTCTTGTTCTGGGTTTGTTCAAGTGTGAGACTCCAAAGGCAGCTACTAATTCTAGAAAAGGAAACTACTGTTTTTAGCAGAGAGATCCGAAGGAACCCCTAAGGGCAAAGACCAGAGAGCCTTCCGGCTGCCAGAGAGCTGCTCCCCGGGCCTCCCCTTAGAGTCACAGGCCCTCCTGTGGTTCTTGGTGCTGCATAGAAACTGAAGTTGTTTATTCCCAAGGCTGTTGTAGTGCAAACGGATTTAGACATGAAAAGTCTCAGGCAAGCATGCAGTTTGGAATATTGCTTAAGAGGAAATTCTTTGAAAAGACAAATAGTGTTTTGTTTTTGTTTCATTGTCCCCTCTGAAAAGGGGTTCCTCTGCACAGAGAAACCCTGTCTCAAAGAACCAAAGTCGGATAAGAGTGTTTGTGCTTTGCCAGAGAGATGGCCTCACGCCTGGTGCAAGTAGGGATAGAGACAATCGTTCTCTTCATTAAAAAGAAATCAACATTGATATCATTTAGTCAGAGTCCACAATCTGGTCTCGGCAGGTTCCACTGAGGCGTGGTTGACACACAGTGAGTTCCTTATTTAATCATGCAGTTCGATCAGCTTTGTACAGAGTGTGGAACCATCACCACAGCCAGGTCACCTCTGCCCTCCTCTGCTGCCCTCTGTCACGGGACAGCTTTTAGTCTGCCTTTCACTACTACAGCTGGCGTGGATTCTATAACAATTTTTGTTCATGTAGGCACACAGTGTGTATTTTTTTTTCTTTCATTTTGAGATCTCTGTGTTTCACCTTTCAGTAATTCACTCACTTGTAAAATGATGCTCTAGTTTATAGTTCATCATTAAAATTAAAAAGAGATTTATTTTTATTTTATGTGTGTATTGCCTGTGTGTATGTATGTATGTATGTATGTACACACACACACACACACACACACACACACATATATATATATATATATATATATATGTATGTATCTTATATATGAATGTGTACCATATGTGTGCCTGGGGTCCTTGGAGGTCAGAAGAAGATGTCATAGCCCCTGGAACTAGGGTTCTATTTAGATTTGTGTGGACCACCACATTGGCGCTGGGAATTGAAGCTGGGCTTGCTGTAAGGGCAACAAGTGCTCTTAACCACAGGGACAACTCTTTCCAGCCCAGCGTATCCATATTTATTCCTGAGTTGTATTCTAGTATATGGAAACCAGATTTTTGTAAAAAGTATGATGGGTGGTGGCAGCCCATGCCTTTAGTCCCAGCACTCTGGGGCAGAGGAAGACAGATCTCTTGAGTTTGAAGCCAGTCCGGTCTATAGCACAAGTTCAAGGACTGCCAGGACAACACAGGGAAATCTTGTCTTGGAAAAACAGGCATACAGACATGCATATAGACAGACAGACATATGACAGACAGCTATGTTCACCTGTTAGGCCTTTGAGGGAAGTGTTTGTTGTGGGGATGGCTGTACAAAGCTTTGTGTGGCCCTGCTTCCCTTTCTCCCTGGTAGCCTGCTTGGGTTGTCTTGGAGTATGTTACTTCTTAAGGGAAAGTGGTGCTAGCCCCGGCCATGCCTTGTGGAAAGGAGAGAGACCCAGAGGTAGAGGAGTGTGCAAGGGGACTAAGCCATGAGGTGGAAGACGGTGGGCAGAGGAGAAGATGAAGGCCCACAGCCTTTGCGGACTTGGTTTCTTACAATTCCATTCTCTCGAGTTCCAGTTAAGATCCAAGTGTGGCTGTCCTTGGGCATTGTGGCCTATTTCACACCCTGGTTCAAGGTGCTGCTATGGTCCCACATAACAAAGCGGCTCTTGTCATGTGATGGTTTTTGAACCTGGGGTTTTGAAAGCCATTTTGTTTTTCCTCTGTTATCTTCTGTGATCTGTCTGAAAGATCTGACTTTCATTTTTAACTCATTTACCTGAGAATCGGAGCTCACTGTTGTCTTACTTTTATTTTGTGACAGAGCCTCACTCTGTCGGTGGTTGGCAACACTCACTGCACACTTTTACCCAGCCTGGCCTCAGAGGTGGGGTGCAGTCCTCCTGTTCAGCCTTCAGAGCGCTGTGATTCCTGCTGGATGCCTCTGAGGCTGCCCAACCACTTACACATTTATATGCAAAACAGAATCGCCAGGAAAGGCACCGGATAGGATAGAACTGAGAACAGTTTATTGGTAGTGTGGGATAGCTTATCAAGAGTGAAACTCACCTTTACCTAACCCCTCCCTCTCTGTCTTCTCCCAGCCATGTGAATTTTTGAGTTAAAGGAAGAGCATTTAGAAATTTTCAAAGTGAGCAGTTTGTATAATTTACAGGTTAAGAAATGGTCATGTTCCACTCAGGGAAGGCTTGTGAGTTTTATATTTTTTTTTCTTTTTTTTTTTTGGTTTTTCAAGACTTTTTTTGAGACAGGTTTCTCTGTGTATCCCTGGCTGTCCTGGAACTCACCCCGTAGACCAGGCTGGCCTCGAACTCAGAAATCCGCCTGCCTCTGCCTCCCAAGTGCTGGGATGAAAGGTGTGTGCCACCACTGCCTGGCCGGGGTATTCGTTTTTATAGTTGAGTTTTAAGGGTTTTCTGTGTCCTTTAGGTTTTAGCCACATATATAATAGTAAAATGCAAACAGTTCTCATATTTCTAATTTATATTTTATAACCTTAAAGTTTGAAATTATAATTTTAAATTTACGAAGAGGTTATATGGGCATATAGGATGAAAATCCCTCATCCAGAATACACCAGACAGAAGTATTTCTGATTATTAGATTTTGAGATATTGATACAGGCTCTACCAATGAAGCCTGGCTAATCTGGACGTCTCAGATCTAAAACTGAGCATCGAGCTACTGCTTTTAGGGCTGTGGATGCTCAGGTTAGAGATGTCCAGCCTGGGTAAGAACCTCCCATGTGCTCCTCACTCAGCATCAGCCCTGTTCTTTTAGAATGCATTGTAGGCTGACCTTGTGTTGGACCAATCCAACACAGAGAATTAGCTAAGGTATGGGGAGATAAAATAAGGACATGGCACTTTATTTTATGCCAAATTTATTCCTGTGCCATGAGTTTTTGTTTCTTCAGTTTCTTCTGTGATATCTTTTCTCCTGTGCAACCTCCTCTTCCGGCTTTGGAACGATCTGTTCCTTCTCAGTGAGGATCATCTCAATGTGGTTAATCTGGCCATGAGCTCTGTAGGTTCATCGGCACATCTCAGGTGCCTTGTTCATCTGGATGTGTTCAGTGACTAGAGAATCCACATCTAAACCCTCAGTTCAGCATTACTCTCTGCATTTTTAAGCATGTGCAGCAAAAATTCAGCACTCTTTTTTTGGCCACCATCCCTGTGTTCAGCCCCACTGTTTTGCCTGGGCACACCTACCGACTCCACCATTAAACTGTCGGAATGGCGCACATTACTTCTTTAAAGTGACATCTTTTAGATACTTGGTGGCTTTGTGGATATGCATGCCCTTGATGGCCTGGGCAGTTTCCGGGTGTTCTTAAAGTGAACACGAAGGTTTGAACCTCTTGATTTGCATGATTTTTGTCCGGTTTTCTGGGTCAAGAGTTTTCTGGGTCAACCATCTTCATAGGTCACCTCTGGCCGCTTACAGGAAGAGCCAGTGATGTTTACAAAAAGAAAAAGAAAAGAAAAAAGAAAGAACCTATTACTATGACCGACCCCCAACTTCCATCCTTATTCTCCTCTGCAAATTATGTTTTGTATTTTTAGGGGTAAATATTTTCCTTTAGTATGGTGTGGACCGTCGCCTTGTGCTCTGTGCAAGCCCTTAACAGCTGTGGCAGACAGCTGGGACATTAAGTGTGGCCTTGTCTCTTAGGAAGGGATTTCCCGGGGCTGTTAGGTTTGAATGTGGAGAGGCTGAGCAGTCCTGCCCGTCTTCTGCAAATAGGTGATGTGCTCTCAACTTTTGTTTATCCGAGCTGCAGAAGTCCACCGAGCACAGAGTACTCTGTATTGTAGTAAAAGAAAAGGGAAATAATTGCTCCAGCCGCACAGGCTTCTTAGCTGTCCCCTGTAAAAAGCATTTCCCATTCAAGAGAGCCCAGCACAGGAGAGAGCCGGCTGGGGAGGAGGCTGCACAGTGCCTGCCGGGTGACTCTTCTCCTGGTAGAAAGAGGTCCTTAGGCCGAGCACAGGTACCTTAGAAGCCAGGGCCGGCCGGCCATGTGTTTACCCAGTTTCTGTCTGGACGTGTTCAAGAAAACTGGAGGAAAGTTTTCAACAGGCGTTTTCTCAGGAGAAGACTAAAGATTGGGAGCTGAATTTGAGGCCCTTTCTATACTTCCTTCCAGAATCCAAGCTGTGAGCACACAGATTCTGAAAACCCTGGGGACTCGCGCACTTGCGTGTGCCTCTTACCTTGACTGGGCAAATCTCCACATGTCTTCGTCAGAACTCCACTGCTTTTGGGGCTGTTATTTTTTTATGAGGACTTATTTAATTTTTCTAGGAGGTCCCTCCCCTTCCCTCAAGATGTGGTCTCCCTGTGTAGGCCAGGCTGGTCTGAAACTCATTCTGTCATCCAAGCTGCCCCAAACTCACAGTAATTCTCCCACCTCCTCCTCCTGAGCACCAGGATCACCGACGTGCGCACTGGGCTGTGGCTTAGGTATTCGTCCACAAAACTGAGATCTGGCAGCTGGGGAGCTGGCAGAGACGGTGATGCGCCTGCCAAGCAAACGTGAGAACCAGAGTTCACATTACCAGCACCCACATAAAATCAGGATATGGGGGATGTGTCTACAGCCCTGCTGTTGGAGGCTGGTAGAGACGGCTGGTAGAGGTGGCTGCTCTATCCTGTCCATATCATGGACATCTTTGTTTCAGTGTCACTACCACCATTTTGATCTTTGGCAGAGAGGTTTGTCTCATCCGTTGTATGTTGAAAATTAGTTAGGAGGGCGTGTCTTTAGCGCCATCACAGACCCACATATGTTAGTTGCAGCTAGGTCTTTCCCTGTACAGAGGGCACCAGTGTGGCCTGTGTGGAACTCTGACCAAGGCCACGGTTGGCATGTGCGTTAAAAGGGTTTCAGGATTGAGAGGCTGGATCCCTCTGGTCTGTAGGAAAAGCTTTATACTTCTTTCTCTGTTAAACTAGCTATTGAGAAACAGATAAGCTATGCTTTTATTTAATTGATTTCTAAAGCACTAGAGTTGTTTCTGAACTGTAACTATTGGCTTTTTAACAAACCATATTTAGATTTTAAAAAGCTTTTGAACATGCATTTTTATTATTTCAAAAGTAACATATATTATTTGAAGAAAATTTCAAATTCAGAGTTGAGAAGTCTTGTTGGTAAGCACTCCTCTTGTCTGCTGTTTACTTCTGATTCACAAGTGTTTTTCTAATTCATCCTAAATAATTTGCTTAACTGTACTTAATTTTTAAGTGCACTTCCGAAAAGCTTGGCTACTGAATTGTGTTATTTTGTGATATAGCCCTGTTTATAACTGATGGAAAGTTTAAAATATTTTGCTTTCTAAAATAGCAATTGTGGAGAATAAACAAATAGTACCTTTTCTGAGAACTCCCTGTGGCCTCTCTATGGAACTTCTGGGCAATGGTGTAAATGTGTATTGTTCCCCAGCTAGGTTTCTTATCAATGAAGGCACATGAGTCCAGGGGGTCTATTCTGTCAGAGCATGCTTGTGTGCGTGTCTGTGTGCGTGGGTATGTGCCTTCATACAGGGTCTCTCACTGACTCCAGCCAGACTGGCAGCCAGCAGGACCCAGTGACCCTCCCGTCTCTGTCTCCTGCAGCTGGGCCAGCCTGGCTTTTACGTGGACGTCGAGGATCCAAACGCAGGTCCTCTTCCTTGCACAGTGAGTGTTCTTAGCCGCTGAGCTATCTTCCTAACTTTTATAAGACTCCAGATCAAATGGCTTCTAAGTTCATGTCTGCGACTTTCAGAAGTAGGGGAGCTACAATAGATATGAGACAGCACATGGAAAATAGCAGTGAGAAGGCCACACAGTGTAGACAGAGGCCAGGTTATCATCTGCTGCGTCCCCGCCTGGCATATCTACAGTAAGATCTCAAGTATAATCTAGAGTATAACCTTTCAAACAAACAAACAAACAAACAAAAACCCACAAAAGGTTGGACCTAACAACTATTTAATTAAAAATTAGTATTTTCTTCTTCTTCTTCTTCTTCTTTTTTTTTTTTTAATAGAATCACCTGAGCAGTTTATCTAGCAGGACCTTGTTATGGTAAACACCAGCTTGTGTAGATCTGGGGTCTGGAGACAGGTTGAAAGGCTCTCTCCAACAGGGTGGGAGGCAAGAACACGCATCCCAAGTTGTCCTCTGACCTCCGCATACATGCCATGGTGCACACAAACGCCCTGGCCCTGCTCACCATGGTCACTCATGCATGCGCATGTACACATGCATAAATAAGCACATTTAGGTTACAGTCCTAATGTGCGTTTGCCTCTGAGACGCCTCACCTGGAGACTGACCGAGAAGGAAAGGCGTGCTCGCCTACAGGCTGGGACTGGAAAGACAGAAACTCCTCTGACCTGTCTGTCTGCCTCTGGGCTTGTTCTGACGGTCACTGGACACTTTCGCAGCCTTTGGCTAAGTTGTTTCTCATATCTGAACACCAGGTTCCGGGGAATGTGCTGTGTTTTACCCCGTTCACCTCTTCTTCAGCACAGCTAAGCGGGACTCAGAAAGTGTGCTTTGCTTCTAGCTGTCTGGGTGTTTAAAGCCTGTGGCTCAGCTCCTGTGCTTAATGGTTGAATTATCTGAAGTGCTAGAGGGAAAAAACACTTAGAAATTTGCTTCTGAGAACACCTTGAAGGTTCTGTAAAATTTTAAAATTTGTATAAGAAATAATTATTATTTTATGTATTTGTAAAACCATACATATTTATATGTGTACAAGTACGTGCTTTTTTTCTGTGTGTGCACGTGTGCATGTATGTGACCTCGGTGAGGATGCACCATGGTATTTGCAAGTGCTGTGGCATGTATGTGGAGGTCAGAGGGCAACCTTGGACGTGTGGTCTTGCCTTCCACCGTGTTTGCTGCTGGGTACTTCAGGTTAGTTGGCCTGTGACATCCTAGCGTTTCCCCTGTCTCTGCTTCCTGTCCTGCCTCAGGAGACTGGTATTCCAGACCCGTGTGAGCTTATCCTGTTGTATTTGGGTTCTGGCCATCTAACGCAGGCCCTCACACTTGGGTGGTAAGCCCTTGACCCCTGGAGCCATCTTCAAAGACTAAGAAAACAAGCATTTTAAAAGAAAAGTCTTTTGTTTCATAACCTTGTAAGTCTGACAGTAATGGGAAAGGTGTATTCCTTTATATAACACAAACCACTAAAAGCTAAAAATTTGAGACAACATGAAAGTATGCTCAATAAAAAAACAATTAAGTTCTTGGTGCTGAGAGATGGTTAAGTTGTTAAGAGTATTGGCTGCTCTTCCAGAGGACCTGGGTTCTGCGCGGCGGCTCACAGCTATCTGTAGGGGATCTGATGATCTCTTCAGACCTCCCTAAAGTGGTGCATAGATAGGTATGCAGGCAGAACATGTATAACATAAAATAAAAATACTAAAAATGATTATTTATACTCCAGATTTCCAGCCTCCTTTCTTGTGGGGCCACCATCACCAGTTTCCAGTTGCCTCTTGAGTGATATTTTAAGTGTGTGCAAACATGCCTGCTTGATTCTAGATCTCCTTTTAAATAAACAGCAGTGTGGAAGCTTCCGTGCCCTGTGTTTCTCAGTCGCTGTTTTGAGGATTAACTCAGGCAGATCTGTTGGGTTCCTCTTCCTGGCTGTTCAGTATTTCATTACACAGATGAGCTGTTGTTTAACCACTCATTGCTGATGAACATCCACATTTCCCACAGTCTTTGCCTTTACCGACAGCCTTACATACTCGATGCTCTTTAGGTTGGCCTTTCCCACGTGGATTTTGATAGTAGAAATTCCCAGAAGTTTAATTAATGTGTCAAGGAGTGTGTATGGTTCCAATTTTGATGCTTCTTGCCAAATGGAGTTCCATGGAGGGTGACCAATTTATATTCCGTTAGTGCTGATCTCAAAAGATGTGTGCATGCAGCTTGGGGATAGAGTGCTTTCAAACACAAGAACTTAAAGCCGGACTCCAGAAGCTTTCTAGAGTAAAACAGGCGCATTGCACCCCTGCGCTGGCTGGCCCCCCATGCCGGGGGTGTTCTTCCTCCGCATCTTAATAAAGCCCAGCTCTTGTGAGTTAAGTCTCAGTAAAATGATGAGAACAGATCAGGATTCAGTGTTTTAGCATTTGGAGTTTGAGGACAGTCTGGGTTCTATATCTTGATTAACTCTGAGGCCAGCATGAGGTGTGTGAAACCCTATCTCAAAAAACAGACAGACAAAATAGACACACAAACCAACAGACATCTGGGGATGTACCTAAGTTAGCTCGGTGGTAGAGGGCTCAGGGCCCTAGGTTCAGTCACCAGCCCTGGAAAAGGAAGTTCCCCATGTCCCTTTTCACTTTCTCGCTAGAGTACTGTAGTTTCTAATTTTTACTTTTGGCTTTTGAGATGAGTCTTGTATAGTTAAGGCTGGCCTCCAACTTCCCACATCGCTGGCCTTCCCGCTTCTACCTCCTATGTGTTAGAAATACAAGCTTGCCTCACTTGGCAGGTCTCTGTATATTTTAACTTTGGTCCTTGCCGGCTGAATAGGTGCAAAAGGTCTTCTTTCCTTTCCTTTCCTTTCCTTTCCTTTCCTTTCCTTTCCTTTCCTTTCCTTTCCTTTCCTTTCCTTTCCTTTCCTTTCCTTTCCTTTCC
>NC_034593.1:61442058-61447518 GCF_900095145.1 Mus pahari
TTTCCTTTCCTTTCCTTTCCTTTCCTTTCCTTTCCTTTCCTTTCCTTTCCTTTCCTTTCCTTTCCTTTCCTTTCCTTTCCTTTCCTTTCCTTTTCTTTTCTTTTTTCTTTTTTTAGTTGTGAGTCTGAGAATCTTCTAAAAAGTCACTTGTTAGTGCTTCTATCTTATGAGCAGCCTGTAAAACCCACAGTTAATTTCTATAGCATAGTTTTGTTTTCTGATCAAGCTGTAAGAATGGTTGCTCTGTGAAGGAACTGTACTCTTTGCTACATGTGTTACTATGTTTTCATGTTCGTTATTCATATTTTGGCTTCAACCTTTGATTTTTTTTCTTTTCATTTTTTTTTCTTTGTAGCTAAAACTCAAGCTATCAGACTTAGTAGTTGATTGTTCTCAGGCTTATTTAGAAAGCGGTCTCGTCTTTAGAGATGATAATGACCTGTTGCGTTTCTAGTATTTTAATGCATTAATTATTTTTACCTCTGATCTATCAGAAATATGAACATGCAGTAGTTCAGTCTTAGTTCTCTAGTTTACCACAAGAGCTCGGATTCCCACCTCTGAGGTGCAGTAGCCTTGGTTGGGGCTGCCTGTCTTCTATGATCTGCCTTTCATGCAGCCTGCATAAGCAGTGTATTTTAAATCTCCATACTCGCAGGCATTTAAAAATCAGTGGAACCACCCATTTCCATAAAGTGGCAGTGGAGTCCACCTGTGTAGTTTCCTGGCTGAAACCCTTTGTGAGATAAGAGTTGGATGCCTGTTTAATTACACCAGCTGTTATCGCTGTATATTGGTGGCATTTACACTCATGAGCGATGTGCTGTTTGTGTTGTTTGACATTACGTTTGCTTGTATGAATTTAGATGATCAATTTTAGCATTCAAAGTTTTATTAATCTTCTCATCTCATTCAGCACCACAGAAATTAAGCATGCATCTTTAACTGTAGCCTGCAAATATGTTAGCTGGGTAGAAATACAGCACAGTTCTTTGCAAATATGTTGACTGTAAATATGTAACAAGAGGAAGTAAGTTGGGAAGGCAAATTGGCCTGGTAGAGAAGCAGCTAACGTCAGGGGTCTGAGCACTTGAGGGTGGGTGGGTCTCTGTTAGATTGGAGCAGTGATTCTCAACCTTCCTAATGCTACGACGACCCTTTAACACAGCTTTTCATACTGTGGTGACCCCCCATCAATAAATTATTCTCATTGCTACTTCATATCTGTCATTTTGCTACTGTTATGAATCATAATGCAAATATCAGATGTGCAGGTTTTCTGATACGTGGTCCCCTTAGGGGTCGTGAGCCACACACAGGTTGAGACCCACTGGGAGCACGAGGGAGGGCCTGTGAGGTGGTAGATGTGGGTGAGAGGTATTGCTACCAGAAAAACTTGCTGAGGCTGTTACTTGTGACTGTTCCGTCCACTTGGTTCTGTACTTTAGAGTGGCAGATTCAAGATGTAGGGAGGACACAGAGGAATGGCGGATGCTATTCTCGGGAGACCAGCTGTATCTGGATCACTCAAGGGTCAGCATTTAGGATTCTATATATAACAACTTGCATATTTTCTCATCCACATTGGAAAGGAAATTGTGTAGGATAATGTTACTCAGGTTGAAGCCGCTCTGTTGAGTTATTTTTAAGCAGTCTTTGTAGAATGTTCAGGGAGGGCTCCAGGCAGTTTCTTTGAAGTTCTCTTTCATTTTCCTTAGAACTAAATGCTTTGGCCACTAGAGAGGCTTAAGGGCCTTGAACTTGTAAACATTTTCCATCAGGTGACAATGTCACTGGCAGTAGGAAATGCCAACAGAGCAGCCCGAGGTGCCTTCACAGAGCCTGGAGGCCATAGAAAAGGGTTCCCTCAGCTCAGAGGACGTAGGATTAGTAAGTTTATTGACTGAACAGGGAGCCGAGACAGCTGGAGGGCAAGTGCTGTTTCAGGAGTGGTGAGTATAACCGTTTCCGGCCTGGAAAGCTTCTTACTATGCACCAGAGCTTATGTATTAGGGAAGGCTTGTGAGGCACACTTGTTCTTATTTAATGAACTTTTCCTTGACGAGAGCCTTTTTTAAAGGCTGTGCAGGGTAGAAAGGGAGTGCCAGGAGACATTCAAAACAGGGATCAAAGGGATTCTTGCTTAAACATAGGTCGTTCACAGCCATTTTTACAATCTCATTTGTGACGTATCTTAGAAATAAGGGTACAGTCATTCTCCTGGTGACCTTGATGGTTTTATGTGTACATTTTTAAATGTCAGCTATCAGAATGAGAAAACCGAGGGGAACCCTTTCTCCTGTGTCTTCCATGTTTCCGCCTAGACATCTGGCACCGATACCGTTTTATCTGTTATCTCCAGCGCTGCTAGCTTTAGGACTTCTTTATTATTTGATTTAGGCTACAGTCACATAGAAAGTCATGGCTTTGGCCTTTTGCTAGACTTCCAATCGTCCTGAGATCATTTAAAGACAGCCATGAAGTGAATAATAAACGGGACCTGCTTGCATAGCTCAGTGTAGAGCAGTTGTCTAACGTGAGCAGTGTTGCCCATTTGATCCCAGCACTGCAAAAAGCCCTACCAAGACAGAACACCGGTTATACAACCCAAAGCAAGACATAAACAAAATGTCAGTTACTGAAGAGTGGTGCTGTGAACACATGACAGCTGGAGACGTAGCTCAGTGGTAGAGTGGTAGGCACAGGACTTTGAGTATGCTTCTCTTAGTAGCATAGACAGGAAGGCGTCTTGATACAGAGCTCAGCTATATTAAGATTTGGAGGAATAATATTCCTAGTATAGGGGCCAGTTAGTGCAGGGGTACAATGAACGTGTTTTAGTCTAGACAGAGGAGGATGGCTCAGCTTCTGGAGTTCGGCATTAAGTTACTGTGCTTGGAACTTCTCATGCTGAGGAAAATGTGTGGGTGCGTGCTATTTCATAGCTATGACTGTGAACTGTTGTATAATATTCTTGTGTCAGCATGCACTCAACGACACTCATTATACTCTTCTTTGGAGAGGATGAAAAAAGCCTTATTTTAATATTTAGTGAAGTCAGTGGCTTAGAATCCAAGGTTTAGGTGGCCCTACTGCACATAACTAATTTTTGTGTTAGCTAATGAGAGGTAATTAGAGTAATAAGCTTATATAATTAACTTTTAATTATTTTTCTTAGTGCCATTTAGTTTATGATAATTCTTCAAATACTGTAGTATAACACTAGAAACAAAGCCTGACAGGTTTCTACTAAATGTCACTCATTTGATGCATCTTAGAATTAAGATAAAAGTATATTTTATAAAAAAATAGCCTTTTAATTTTATAATTTTATTTTTTATGTGTATGAATGTTTTCTTTGCATGTATCTCTCTGCACGGTATGTATGTCTGATGCCTTCAGAGGTCAGAAGGTATTGAATTCCTGAGACTGGAATTACGGATGGATGTGAGCTGCCTTGTGGTCTATGGTAATCAAACTCTAGTCCTTTGGAGGAATAGCCAGCTCTTAACCCTGAGCTATCTTTCCAGCTCTTGCTCCTAATTTTAGAATAGTACTGGATTTGAAGAAGAGTTAGAAACATGGTAGAGTTCTGATAGTAGTGTAGATTTCCCTATTAATATTATGTATTTGTACAATTCATATTTGTATATGTATTACACATATATAATATATATCAAATATGTATAATATGTAATACAACTAATTAACCATTATATAAACAATATTTTTTTAAAAACAGAAGTCCATACTTGCAATATAACTTTGATGTTAACTGCCTGGTGTTAGTACAGATTTCATAGGTTGATAGCACAGTTTTCCAAAAGATTTTTCTCATTTCAGATACTAACTGCAGGTTTTTGATCACCCCTAGGTGATCTGGTTACCCAGGTCCTCCTAGGCTACCCATTTCCAGTAGGGTTGACTACTAGCTATGGCTCAATAATTAATTTGAGTAACTCACTCGAAGAGGGAAAGCACTGTACTTAGGCTTAAAGCTTTGTGTACAGGATACAAATTTGTGGCAGAATTTTTGCCGAGCCATTGTATCTGGCATGAGTCCGGAGTGATGACACCAGGTGTTGAAGTATCATTTTTGTGATCTGGGGCCAGGGAGATGACAGTGATCCGTTAAGTTACAAGCAGAGCAGCCCTTTTCCTCAGGAGGATATGTGCTGAGAAGTCCTTTGTGTGTGACAGGGTGTCTGTGTTCACTTATTCAGCTCAGAAGAATTCTCTATGGTCATTTGAGCAAAATATAATTCTTCCATGTATTGACACTTAGAAGCTGAACTGTAGATTCCCCCCACCTCCAAAGAATATTCAACTTTTGGCTTATGTGAAGATTGTTTCAATATATTATATATGTTGTATATGTATACATATGCGCATATATGTATATACAACTTGTGTATGTATAGACATATATACTTAGAGGAATGACTTAGAGAAAATATAATCACTGTATTAAATCTTACAGTTGGTAAGTGGGGGACAGTATGCCTTTTTGGGTAGTAGGGATTGACTCTAGGGCCTGTGCCTGTGAAGGAAGCATTTTGCCATTGAGCTACAGTCACCCTGGGGACATGTGTATTCTGAGTTAGGTTTATCCTCCTGTGACTGCTGTCCCCACGCCAGTGGGACATGATGGCCATATGCAAATTCTTTGAAACCTTGGGTCTGGATATTCACTGGACAGCAGCTGGAATAAGGGGAAAGATAGGTGGCTTATGTCCACCTTTTCATTCCTATTCCTTCAAGTGTTCCAAGCAGGGAATTTGTAACATCTAAAACCACTTAGCCCCATTGACCTCATCATGAAGCCCGAAGGTCTTGTTGGGCTGGGTATTCCAGGCTGCGTGCCCGGACAGCAGGGCTTTCTTCACTGTGGAAGGGAGATGTAGAGTCTGCCTGAGAACAAGCTGACCCGAGGCCCTGGGGGATTGGGAGATGAGGCTGAGTCAGCTCTGCTGGGTGCACAGAAGGAAATAAAGGCTTACTGGTTCAGCACTGGCAGGTGAATTCATCCATTTGCCAGTTAAACAGACTTTTATGGATGTAGAAATATTACCTGTGAATGTGAAAATCAGATAAAAATGGCAACATACCACCTACAGGGCAGTTTGGGCAATGCATTTAAAAATTTTTTTTTTCTTTACAACTTTAATCTGTCAGTATTTTTTCTCATAAGTCAGAAGAGTATTTCTGATTCTTCCAGTTTATTTATTTTCAGAGATACGACTCTTTTTTTCTTAGTTTCTCTAGACTAGGGTTTCTAAACTTTAACACTATTTTTTTTTTTTTTTTTACTTTCAGCCCTTCCTTTTTTATGTATGCTTTTCTGTTGTCATTAGCTTTGTGTTTTGATTGAAAACAACTCACAGAAAAGCATCCTCTCATATTATATTTTCCAGAAAGGGGCTGAATAAACATTTTTAAAATTATTTTATTAGATATTTT
>NC_034593.1:61449115-61479312 GCF_900095145.1 Mus pahari
CAGAGTTGTCTCTCTTTGAGTTTTCTTTATTGCTTCTACTTCCCTTTTTAGGTCTTGGATGGTTTCGTTCAATTCCATCACCTGTTTGGTTGTGTTCTCCTGTGTTTCTTTAAGAACTTCTACCTCTTTAGCAGAGTTCTCCTGTATTCCTTTAAGTGAGTTATTAATGCCCTTCTTAAAGTCCTCTACCAGCATCATGAGGTATGCTTTTAAATCCGAGTCTTGCTTTTTCGGGTGTGTTGGGGTATCCACGACTGACTGAGGTGGGAGTGTTGGGTTCTGATGATGGTGAGTGGTCTTGGTTTCTGTTAGTAAGAATCCTATGTTTGCCATCTGGTAATCTCTGGAGTTAGTTGTTACAGTTGTCTCTGGTTGGAGCTTGTTCCTCCTGTGATTCTGTTAGCCTCTGTCAGCAGTCCTGGGGGTCCAGCTCTCTCCTGAGTCTCAGTGGTCAGAGTACTCTCTGCAGGGAAGCTCTCCTCTTACAGGGAAGGTGCGCAGAGGTCTGGTGTTCAGATCTGCCTCCTGGCTGAAGATGTAGGCCCAAAACGGGGCCAGTTTGCACAGTCAACTGCACAGGCTAGACTCTGAGGTACCCTGGACACAATATGTCTCTCTCACCTGCAATGGCAGACAGAGCCCTCCTGGGTGGCCACCTTTCCTCTGGTGGGGAAGGTGCCCCGATGTCTGGAGCCCGAAAC
This sequence comes from Mus pahari, assembly GCF_900095145.1. NCBI lineage: Eukaryota > Metazoa > Chordata > Mammalia > Rodentia > Muridae > Mus > Mus pahari. The sequence goes on from NC_034593.1 coordinate 61,449,817, forward strand.
AGGGTCTGTCTCAGAAGCTAGATTGCTTCTGTCTGTTCCAAAGCTGTGTAGCTTCTGTAGTCCACACTCTCGCCAGTGCAGACTGGAGCCTGGGCAAACCAGAGCAAAGATGATGGCTCCCTTACCAGCTCAGGCAGTGAGAGAACTTTAATACTATTGACATTGGGAATAGATGCTCTCTCTGTCTTTGTCTCTTTCATTTTCCAGTCCCTCTGTTCCTCTTTCCCTCAGTCCCTCCCTACCTCCTCCTTCCCCCTGTCTTCCCCCTCCCTCCCTTTCCTCTTTTCATTTGTCTCTGTCTTGTGGTATTGGGGACAGAACCTAGGGCCTGTGCATGCTAAGTAAGGTGTCTCCTGTGGCTGGTCCTTTACTTCTTTATTGTGTGGCTGTTCTGTGTGCTTGACTACTAGAAAAGCATGGTGGTGCACGCCTTTGATCCCAGCATTCGGGAGGCAGAGGCAGGCGGATTTCTGAGTTCGAGGCCAGCCTGGTCTACAGAGTGAGTTCCAGGACAGCCGGGGCTACACAGAGAAACTCTGTCTCGAAAAACCAAAAATAAACAACAACAACAGAAGTGGCCTTTACCTGCTCTGACATAGCCCGTTTATTGCATGGGAGGCAGAACCCAAGACAGGTTTATCTTGGGTTACCCACGTTGACAGTAACTTGGCATTGGCATACATCACTGCCAGAGTCGTGTATTTTTTTTTTTTTTCTGGTTGTAAAACAGGGTAATTATTTATGTTCCTTTATCATATTTCAACATCTAGTTTAGAGTAACACACTAGCAAATGGCTCTGTAGCAATCTATTTTGGCGCAGTATTATACAATTTACCAGTTAAACTGAAACTAAATAGCTCAGCACTGCCTAATTTTATTCTTGCTTATCTTTTTAGTTTTAGGGGATTGAAAACATTTCCTCACTTTTCTCTAAGCCTCACAGGACTCTCCTCAGGGTCTCACCTGCAGGTCTTGGGTCGCGAAGTCTTGCTAAGTAACACTAGATCTGAGGTAGTTGTTACCCCAGGGAAAAGACTGTTGTATGGCCTCTATAAGTCTCTAAACCCGACCTTCTCTTGGAAAAAAGAAATAACTTTCTTTCAAGCAAGGAACCAGCCAGCTCCAGGGAATACCTGCTCTTAACCTGTTCCTTCAGCTCCAAGCTGGGGACATGGGAGCTCCCTGGTTTGGAGCACTGGAATGTGTACCTGTGGGCTTGTTTTCCTCGAACGTTTTCTGTGTGTTGTAGGGTAAAGGTGTATGCTGTCTCTGCCTTCATGTAAAAATGATGTGAGCCTGAGGAGACCTAGGGAACATCTCTTGCCTTCATTGCCATCTTTTGAATTCCTCCTGTGTGGGAATACTCTTTTTTTTTTTTTTTTTGTAGCTGGCATTTTTGGAGAGGCCGCCTTGAACTTTAGAGTCGGAAGGATGTGCATTTAAATTTGGCGTTGCCCTTTACTGGTGTTATTTGCTGGCATTCCTTATTCTCCCCACCCAGCACCTTTGCTCTCCCTATGCCACCTGACTTGATGGTCCATTATTTATGTGTGTGATGTTTTTCTCGTCTACCAGCATCTGAGCCTGACAAGAACAGGGGTCGGTTAACTACTACATCTTCAATGCTAGATAGCACTTGGCTCGCCCTTGGGTACCCAGGAGACCCTGGCCAGGTACATTAATGAGTGAAACTACTTGCTCGTCACAACACACTTTCCTTGAGTTTTTCAAGAAAAAGATGCACGTATGGATTTTAAAAATAGTTATTTAAGTAGCCTCCGATGATATTGGTTTACAGGTGACCACTTTGGTCTTTAGTGTTTTCTATGAAAATACAATTTCTTCTGATGCCTTTTCCTTTATGCAGTTTTAATTTTAGAGAACTTTTAATTGGATCGTTAACATTCCTGCCTGTAGGTCACTGTTGTGTGGTGGACTGGGAAAACCAGCCTGGGCTCTATCTGTCTCAGTTCTCTACGACCTTCAGCTGATTGTCAAAGTTCTTAGTACCCTTCTCAATGGAGAACTTGACAACGCACAGCAGGTTTGTTTATTTATTTATCTATTAGGTAGATTTCCTTACTAGCCTAATATAGTATCAATATATATCTCACAGCTGATTATCAGTTGGCTGGCATGGGAAAACTTACTCTTCCCAAGTGTATGCCATTTTCATTTTTAATTAAAATTATTCTTATTTGAACAGAATAGCATTCAGCATCTAAACAGCCGGAGTTTAAAAAATAAGTTACATCTATTTACTCTGGGACGAATGTGTGTGTGTGTGTGTGTGTGTGTGTGTGTGTGCACGGCTCACACCCCACTTGGTGTATGGAAGAGGTCACGAGACAACTTGCAGGAGTTGCTCTTTCTCCTTCTACCATGGGGATTCTGAGGATCGAACTCAGATTTTTCAGGTTTGGAGGCAAGTCCCCTTACTAGCGCTGAGCTTACTGGTCCCTAGTGATTTTTATTTTAGCAGTTGTGATGACAAGTTACACTGTGCTCTTCCATCCTGTCTTAGGTTCTTCACCTGGTTACGGGGCAGTGTTCCCTTGGCTTAGTTTAGTGGTGAAGAAGTCTTAAGAACGAGGGGAGAGGGAGATAGCTCAGTAAAAAGCTTTGTAAGCATGAAGGCCTGAGTTAGATTCCCAGAACCCATACATAAAAAGCTATACATGGTGGAGTGTGCTTTTAAGCCCATCACTGGAGAGGTGGAGACAGGTGGATTCTTGGGACCCATTGGTCAGCAAGCCTGGTTTACCTGGTGGATTCCAGACCAGTGAGAGACCCTGTGTTAAAAACAAGAAGTGGGTTGGAGAGATGACTGATCGTTTAAGAGCTTGTGCAGCTCTTGTAAAGGACCGGGGTTAATTTCCCAGTGTCCACATGATAGATAGTTCACAACCACCCATAATTCTAGTTCCAGAGGATCTGATGCCCTTTTCCAACTTGTGTGGGCACCAGGCATGCATGCAGTGCACAGACATATACCACAGGCACACCTATGCAAATACACACAGGTACACACAGAGGTATGCACACATATGCATGTGTACACACACACACACACACACACACACACACACACACACACACCAACACCAAAACCAGAAGGCCTTCTATCCTTTTCCTTGATGACTCTGAATGGTGCTTTTATTTTTTATTACTCCCATGTGTAAATTTGGAAAACTTGATGCTTTTCTCTGAGTAAGTGTTCACATTTTAAACAAGAAAACATAGACTTATAGTAAATAGGTCTACTTTCCAGGTCAGGACTGATGCTCAAAAGCACCTCCTCCCCCTTTCTGATCCTTATAGTAACAAGAAGAGAAAAAGCAAAACGATTTTTCCAGGTATTTCCTATACTGTCTTGCTTTTAAAAATATTTGTTTAATTTTTATGTATGTATACCATTTGTATGCAGAAAGCCCCCAGAGACCAAAAGAGGTCATTTGGAGCCCTGAAACTGGAGTTGTGAATGGTTTTAAGTTGCTGTGTGGAAACTTGCCAAAATCACTTGAAGATAAGAAGCAGAGCCAGCAAGAACCCCTGATATCTACACCCAAGCTTCCTGGCTTACAACCTTGCCTTAGAAGCAGTGCTGACCAGTCATGAGAAAATGCCCAAGACCCAATGAGTTGTTTTTAATTTTTTAATTTTGAAAGGCAGCTTAAGATTTTTGTTTTAGCTTAGATGAGCACCGTGAGTGTCTGAGATACCTTGAAATAAGAAACTTTGTCTAAGGATGCTTGAGCCGCACTTGGAAGAGGGAATGGAGTGGAAGTGGAAGGCAGATGGAGGGAGGGAACTTTGTGGGAGAGGGAATGGGGGGAGGCAGTCTGGGGGGTGGGGTCAGGTGTGGGGAGGGGCTAGGGGATGGCTGGATGGCCAGGAGAATGAATGGAAATCTGCAACAGAAGAAGAGGGTAGGAGGTCCAGAAAGCAGAGACTTGAGATAGGGGAGGCACCCAAGAATCAATGCAGGCATCCTAACCTGTGACTCACTCACAGAACTGGGAGTCACTCACAGCCTGGGCAGGCTGCCTCCTGTGGCCAGACAGGAACCCCAGGGGATTGAAAGGGACACAAACCTACCTACAAAACTTTTCACCCAAAATTTATCCTGTCTACATAAAATGCAGGGATGGGAGATGGAACAGTCTGAGAGAATGACCAACCAATAACTGGGCCAACTAGAGACCCATCCCATGGGCAAGCACCAATCTCCGACACTATTAATGATCCTCTGTTATGCTTGCCGACAAGATCTACCATGACTGTCTCTAACCAGTAGCTGACTGAAAATACCTTTTCTATATCCATTTGGAAGATCATATGGTTTGATATTTATTCACTTGATAGTAGACCCAACTGATTGATGTGTATGTGTTGAACTGCCAGTATTCCCCACAGTGAATCACTAATTAATAATTAATCAACAATTAATAGTTATTAATTAATAATAAGAATTAATACATTTTTGGATCAGTTTGATGAGGACTTTTGCCTCTGCTCATCAGTAATGCTTTTCTTTTTTTGTCTTTCCTTCTCTGGTTTTGGTGTTCCAATAAAGCTGGCCTCTTGCATGCATTTAGAATTATTCCCTTGACTACTTGAAGGTGAATTGGTATCATTAGTCCACACGATCTTCTCTTTCCTCCTTCTGCTTTGAGATGGCCTCTCACTGTCTGGGCCAAAGGAGCCCCAAGCTTTTGACTCTCCTGCCTCAGCCTCCTGACCGCAGAGAGTGCAGGCCTGTGCTACCTTTGGCTGTTGGCTTCTGTCCTTGCTCTCGGATGCCTGTGGCAGTTCAGCTGACAGCTATCTTCAGGTAGAGCTCAGGAGGGGATCAGTCTCCTGCTGGGCTTGTCCCCATGGGCGACTGTTTCACTGATTCAGTAACTTTAATGTTACTGGTCTTTTCAGGTGGTGTTTCTTCATGATTGAATCTTGGTGATGGGTTTGGCCTGTGAGTCCATTTCTTCCAGGTTTCCCAATTAGTTGGCTTGTGATAGTTAATACTACTCTCTAAAGATCTTTTGTACAACGTCGTGCGGATTGTAACTGTTTTTTTCCTTCTGATTTCTTGGATCTGAGTCCCCCCCCCCCAGTCTAATTAAGGATCTGTCTGCTTTATCTTTTTAAAGAAGTAGCTGGTTGTTTCTTGGTTTTGTTCTTCAAAGTCTCTGTTTCACTTCTGTCCTGATTTTGTTCTTTTTTTTTTTTTTACATTTTTTTATTAGATATTTTCTTTATTTACGTTTCAAATGCTATCCCAAAAGTTCCCCATACCCTCCCCCCACCCCTGCTCCCCTACCCACCCCCTCCCACTTCTTGGCCCTGGCCTTCCCCTGTGCTGGGTCATATAAAGTTTACAAGACCAAGGGTCCTCTCTTCCCAATGATGGCTGATTAGGCCATCTCCTGCTACATATGCAGCTAGAGACACAAGCTCAGGGGGTACTGGTTAGTTCATATTGTTGTTCCACCTATAGGGTTGCATCCCCCTTCAGCTCCTTGGGTACTTTCTCTAGCTCCTCCATTGGGGGCCTCCATCCAATAGCTGACTGTGAGCAACCACTTCTGTGTTTGCCAGGCACTGGCATAGCCTCACAAGAGGCCGCTATATCAGGGTCCCTTCAGCAGAATCTTGCTGGCAGATTTTGTTCTTTCTTTACCATGTAGTTTTCCTGGTTCCCTGAGATGCAGCAGTGGGTTTTTATCAGGGCGGATCCTGCTTTTTTGGTGGAGGTGTGGGATGCTGGCCCTTCCCCTGGGCTTTGATACCTGCCTGTGGTACCTGCCTTCATTGATGCCTGTGGTACCTGCCTGTGGTACCTGCCTTCACTGATGCCTGTGGTACCTGCCTGTGGTACCTACCTTCACTGATGCCTCTGGTACCTGCCTTCGCTGATGCCTGTGGTACCTGCCTTCACTGATGCCTGTGGTACCTGCCTTCGCTGATGCCTGTGGTACCTGCCTTCACTGATGCCTGTGGTACCTGCCTTCGCTGATGCCTGTGGTACCTGCCTGTGGTACCTGCCTTCACTGATGCCTGTGGTACCTGCCTGTGGTACCTGCCTTCACTGATGCCTGTGGTACCTGCCTTCACTGATGCCTGTGGTACCTGCCTTCGCTGATGTCCATAGGGTTTGATGTGCCTCATCTCCATTTTTACGTGAACATTTCCTCTGTGCTCATTGGTTGTTTAAAAGCAGGTTGTTACAGGGCTGCTTGCACATTTTTATGATCGCTGTAGCAACATTGACATCCCTAAGTTGTGAAACCACCCTGGGAGGCTGTTGACAAAGGATGCAGAAAATGTGGTGCTTTGGTTAACTCTCTATGTCACTTGAGGGGAAATGGCGGCAACTGGAGAGCATCATATTGCGTGAAGTGAGTCAGACACAGAAAGTCAAATATTGTTATTTTTTCTCATTTGTGGATTTTGGATTTTCTGTGAATCATGAATCCATTCCTTCATATTTGTCAGAGTAGAAATGGACTGCCCAGAGGAACAAATGTGGCGTTGGAGGGCATCGCTGTGTACAGTGGATATGCAATAAAAGAGTAGGTTGCAAATTTCCATGTATTTGTTAAATAGCTCTTTAAAACATATGAACATAGCATTTTAGGGCTAATCAGCCCTTAATGAACATGCTCATTAAACCTTTGCTTTGAAGGACTTTTTGCACTTGGAGTAAAGAAAAACTTTTTGACTGTATTTTATAAGTTGTAAGGGCCAAGCGATAGTGATAGTTTATTTCTGGCTATCCGGAGTAGAGAACTGCCAATTTAACACCACCAGCCCTGTGTCAAGTCATGTGACAAGGAAAGTCTCTTCTCGCTCTGATAGGTTCCACAATGTTCCAGAAAGTTAGAGTGATCTCTTAACCACACCTTCCCTGGTTTTACCTTTCCTGCTCTCACCTTTGACCTTTACCTCCACCATCGGCCGGCACTATCATCAGTGCAGCCACCAGCCCAGCACCAGTGTGTGTGTGTGTGTGTGTGTGTGTCTGTCTGTCTGTCTGTCTGCCTGTCTGTGGACATCCCTGTTCTCATTAGGCAGGAGGAACCTAGTCCTTCTGCGGCTGAGTTGTGGTATGCTGGCTGAGCAAGTGGTAGAAATCTCTAGGCTGCTGTTTAGAACTGAGATTTCAGGATGCTGGGGTGACCCCACACTGGCATTAGGATTTCTTTAATATTTAAAACAGGGAAGAGGTTGTCATACAGTCACTTGGAAGAGCACTAGTTTGCTAATGGAGCCCTGAGTTGGGCATTTTCTTTACATTTATTCATTCTCTCCTCTTTATCTTGCCCCCCCCCCACCTCACCCCCACCCCGAAACTCTCACTGTGTAGCACTGGCTGATCTCAAATGTGCTATGACATTTGCACATGTTCAAGACCATGCTGGCCTTGAACTCAACAGAGCTCCATCTGTCTCTGCCAACTGAATGCTGGGATTAGAGGTCCGCACTATCATGCCCAGCAAACTCACGTTCATATTAAGCTCTCAGGGCATTCTGTGGTAGAGCAAGTGCATGGTAAGCAGGCCTGTTCAGAAAAGCATACACATGGGCACACATGCGCGTGCGCATTATGCTGTACATTATAAACGTCTTCGGTAAGGCGACATTAGGAGACAGTGTGATATGATGGAAAAAGAACATGGACTTTGGAAAGTCAGAAAGACCTGGGTTTCAATATTTTTGCTATGGCAAGAGCAGTGGTTCTCCTGGGGCAGTGTATTTTATTTTTAAGATCTCATTATATTTTTTATTGTCTTTAATTATGTGTATGTCTGTGTGTAAGCATGTGCATCTGTGAGTTCATATACACAGAGGGCACATTTGGATCCCTTGGGAGCTGGACTTACAGACCGTGTAGAATGGTGTGTACAAGTGAGCCACCCGACAACAGGACTGGGAATGGAGCCCCCGTCTTCTAGATGAGGAATACGTGCTCTTAACTGCTGAGCCATTTCTCAAGCCCCAGAAAATGTATTTCTATAAAGTTAATTTTCTTGAAAGAAGGAAATAAAACGTAGTAAGACATAAGAATTCGGCAAATCAGAGCTGCTGCTCAGCCTAGTCTCAGACTTACGACCTTCCTGCCTTCATTTCCTGTGCTGGATTTATAGGCATGTACCACCATGCTTGTTTTAATTTAAAAACAAAACAAAACAAAACAAAACTATTATTCATACCACTGGTGTAAGACTCCCGAGTTCCCCGGGAAGGGGAGATTGGTCAGCTGGTCTGGCTGCGGTTAAGAGAGCCCTGAGGATAAGGGAGCACAGCCTGTGAAAGCCTGGGGAGGACTCAGGGTGTGGCTCTGCTGGGGGAGGAGTGCTCTCCCCTCTAGGCACTGTGCTCAATTCCTCCTGCCCTTGTCATTAATCCAGCGCCCTTGGTAGGCCAACCCCCTTCTTGCTTCTGATTGTTTGTTTAATAATTTAACCAAATTTATGCCCATCTTGAGTAAGACATCCCAACCTTCTTCCATGTTTTGAAGAAACTACCGCTAATCTTTTTTTTTTTTTTTTTTTTTTTTTTAAATGCTGTCTACGTCAAGAAAAACTATTAAATGCTAGAATGGCACAAGTCTGTGTTCACGTCATTCTAGAGATGAGGCAGGAGGATCATGAGTTTGAGGGGAACATGGGTCATACAGTGAGACCTTGTCAACAGTAAAAACAAAGAAAATGACTGTGATCTGTCATGCAAGTTTAAATAAGATCTAATGAGAAACGAAACATCAGCATTTAGGTGGGCGGGTACATGCAGGTGCTCTGTGGTGACTGTTTCCTGCTGGAGAACAATTTTCCTAAGTGGTTTTTACCACTGTTACTTTTTATTTAGCACGTTGATGGTGTGTAACAACTCATAGATGGAGAACAATTTTCCATGTTAGGCTTTGAACTTTCATATTCAAATACATTTCCCCTCCTCTGCCTCTAGCGGTCTTAAAATTTTTCCTAGGTAGTTTTTACTCTTTAAAAAATATTATAAGGTTGTTTTTAAAACTCTCTTTCTTGCTAAAGGGCCATTGTGTCTGTTAGATTACAAGTGTTATTGGATAATTTCAAGCTTCCAGAGATTTTGATATTCCAAAGTTCAACAGTGCAGCTTTCAAAGTAAGAATGCCTGAGAAAATTCCACTTCCACACCTAAAATTAGATATGACAGCCGAGACCGCAGGCAGGCATTTTACCAGACGCAGTAATTGCATGTTTTCTTTTTGAGAAAACTTGAAGACAGAAAAAAAAAAAAAAAAAAAAAAAAAAAAAAAGAAAGAAAGAAAACAACCCACAAACAAAAAAACCAAGGAGTTAGCTCTTTATTAAACAAACTATATGTCTGTCTTTTTTTTTTTTCTTTTTTGGACAGTCCTTCTGTCTACTTATTTGGTTTGAGAATCAGTTGTAGCCAGTTATCTATGATGGCTCTCCCATGATGCCAATTTTGATGGTTTTCAATAAATAGATGAGATTTGTTGTTTTACACTTTGGATTTTATTTTTCCTTAATCAAATCTATGAAGTCACATAAATAATCTCCTCACCCAGTTTTGTGTGTAGATAGCTGTGTTTGCAACATAGACCTTTGTCGACTTTAAGGCAGGCGTGTCTTTAGAGGCTTTTGTTTTGTTTTTGTTGTTTAGAGCTATTTGGAGCGCCTTGCATGTGCTCTGTCTACCTCTCCAGATTTATTTCCCCAGTGACTTTAAAAACACACTCAACTACTAGTGTGAAAAAATTCACATTTACAGTTGGCCCCAATAGTAACTGGCAGTTTGTCTTGGGGAAAGAACTTGGTGCTCTTCCCTCACATTGGGCAAATTGACTGGGGGTAGGGTCAGGCTTGGAAACACACGGGACTCTAGGCATAGCCTTCTTTGGGTACAGGGTGACTTTCTTGTGACACCTGGGTTCTCCTCCACAACCCCCTCCCTCTTTGCTGTTCCTCTGTCCTGTGGGACGCTTGGCTGAGCTCCCAGCAGAGAGGATTGCTCTTGCCCCGCTTGGCAGAGCGTCTGGGATTTTGATTACCACCTTTGTAAACCAGAAGCTTGTGGAATTCAGAACTCGCTGTCATTTCCATCGGGTTGGAGCCTAATAAGTGTGACCATCACCTGCAATCTGACTGTTTGCGAGTTTTAGAAGTAAGAAGGTTCTGTATTAAGTTTGGCGAATGAAAGATTAGGGAGTTAGTTTCAGAAAGGTGGTCTCCTCGCTAACATGGAAAAGCCCTGCACCGTTGGACTTGTCCCATTGCTGCCTGCAACACTGCAGTGGAATGCACCCTAAACTGCATTAATGTTGAAATTGGACACCACCTCGCCCGGCTATAAAACCCTGCAGCAATTTTCTAGGAAGGGTGTAGCCTGTACCTGACGTTTACAGGCGGAATCTGGCCCGCAGACCCATTTATTAGCCCTGGTCAGATTTTAAAACCTGTAATTTCACTCAAGGACTAGATTCTGAGTATCCTTTGGAAATCTGGAGATTGTGTCAGTATTGAGCATTTTGTTGACTGGACCTAAGAAAGCAACAGGCAACAGCCTGGCCCCCATCCCCCACCCTGTGCGCTCCCCTCCCCCCCAGTTCCCCACCCCCACCCCTTAAAACTTGGGCTTGTCCCGTTTCCATTGTTTCCATTACCAGTCTCCAAGCTCTTGAGAGCCTGGATCATTTGCACAGCCCTCTCTATCCATGCTCACCCTCCCCTTACCTGAAGGAACACCCTGCTGGGCTCTGAACCTTCACCAATCCTTTTGAAGTTCTTTTCCCTACTTGTTGATTTGATCACTGTCTTTGGGGTGCCATCCCGCACATCTCTTCTCTGTCCTGTTAGATGGCGCCCAGCGAAGCGCCCTTCACCGCTTTGGCTCTTAGCACCTTGAGTTCCATGTCCTTTTTCCTGTAGATGGAGGACCTTTGAAGACAAGGCCTGCCTTCCTACGCTTGGATTTATGCAAATTCTCACAGTTCTTGCTACAAAAGAGGGTTGAGAGAGATTATTTTTGATTGGCATATTTTAATGTTGCTGAAGGCAATATTTTCTGCTTTAGTAACATGTGGGGATCACCTGGGACCAGTTGTGCCCTTTGATGGTAGGACTTAGGAGTTGGAGGTTTAAAAAACTCTAGGAATTCTACCGTGTACCCAGGGCTGCAAGTCATTGACAGTATTTAAGTAATTTCAAGAAAGGTGATTGTCCGTTACTTATTCTGCTTGCTCCATTTTGTTGAGACACGATCTTATGTAGCCCAGGCTAGCCTCAAATTATGTAGTATATCCAGGATAACTTTGAACTTCTGATCCTCCTTCAGCTACCTCCCAAATGCTAGGATAGCATTCATTTACTACCACATCTGACTAAATGACTAGTATTTTATTTAAGATTTGTCACCATTAGCTTTGGTTGTCAACTTGACACACCTGGGAAGAGGGACCCTCACTTGAAGAATTGCCTCCATCAGATTGGCCTTTTTCTTGATTTCTAATTGATATGGGAGGGTCTAGGCCACTACCGGTGGTGTCATTCCTGGGGGTGGGAGGGCTGGCTTGTAGAAGGAAGGATGTCAAAGGAAGCAAGCCAGAGGCAGTGTTCTTTTATAGTCTCTGCTTTAGTTTCTGCCTCCAAATTCCTGGCTGGAGTTAATAGACTGTTTTTCCCTTCATGGTGGACTATAAACTGCAAGCCAAACAAACGCTTTCCTCCCTAGTTGCTTTTGGGCAGTTTTAGCACACAAACAGTGAAGCAAATAAGAGAAGGATTAAAACATTGGGTTATTATTTTAGGAAAAACCTACATCGTATGAACATTTTCGTTACCCCCGGCAGCACATGGGTGTTTGAACAAGTAGGTGTATATCTTAAAGAGCTCCTTATCTTTTACAATAGCCAGTGAGTCCACTGTCGCTATTGGTCAGAGAGCTCATCAACAGAGCTCCACACTGCACATCCACTGCTCTCACAACACTGGTAGTTTATGGTGTGTAGCCACTGTCTGCTGTTCTGCGTTGCAATTTAAATTTCAAGTGGATTCTCTTCCAGGCACTCTACAAACTAGCTAAGGCATTTATCGACTTTCTAACACTAATTGCCTCTTTTCTTGCGTATGTGAATATCCTTCTCGGTTTTATATTGGGACTGCTAGCTAGAATAAAGATGAATAAAAATAAACATTAGCTGGAGTCTGGTGTGGAACACACTGGGGATAAAGTCTTTTGAACCTGACAAAAGCTAATGCCAGCGACTTTGCCCAATGGTTAACATGACCAGTCCTAACCTCATGGTTTGCTTGGAGATGGGATGGGAATGGGAGACAATGAAACAGTTAAAAATGTTTTCATGAAAGATAACTGGGTTATCTCTATTTTGAAGTAGTCTGAGGTGAAAAAGTTCTATATCCCCCCCCCCCACCTCCATGGGGTGGGTATATGAGCTATGGTGTGTGTGGAGGTCAGAGGTCAAAGGACAACTTTGTGGAGTCTGTCTTACCTTCCACCTCTGTATGGGCTCTGGGGATCAAATGTAGGTCACCAGACTTGCATGACAAGCACCTTTACCTGCTGAGCTAGCTCATCTGACCTTTCTTTTTCTCTCTCTTCCTCTCCCCATTGCCCCCATCTTTGTTTCCCTCTCCTCTCTCTGTCTCTCTCTGTCTCTGTCTCCCTCTCTCTCTCAGACAGGGTCTCCTTTGTCCAGGCTAACTTGCATTTTGCTAACGTAGCCTAGAATGACCTTGATGTTCCATGCCCAGTGTATGTGATGCTGTCAATCAAGATGGCTTCTCCACTAGTAGGCAAACACTCTACTAACTGAGTTAGAACTCCAGCCTCCTTCCCACCCATCCCCTTTGTGCGTGGGAACTTGATTTTGTTTCCACTGAGAATGCAGTAGCAAGCATTTGGTTTAAAATGAAGAGTTTCAGAGACTTACAACCGAAGGATCGTTTCTTGTTCGTAAAGACTGCTGGGTAGCGGTACTAGCTGTGCGTTCTCCCCGAGAGTTTTATGAAGAGCCCTGAAGGCTGATGACTGCAAAGCTCCTTCAGATTTCCTTTATTTCTTTGATTGGAAAATCTCATCCAATTAATCTTTGTATCTGAAGCAAACGATCTTTTCCACTGTGTCTGTTTGTCTCACCGATAAAACTGCTTTATCTACATCAGATCCAGGAGGAGTATTATCTACATCAAATCCAGCTGCAGTATATCCTCTTGATTTAGATTTTCTTTTCTTTTCTTTTCTTTTTTCTTTTTTTTTTGAGATTTATTTATTATATATGTAAGTATACTGTAGCTGTCTTCTGACACTCTAGAAGAGGGCATCAGATTTTATTACGGATGGTTGTGAGCCACCATGTGGTTGCTGGGATTTGAACTCAGGACCTTAGGAAGAGCAGTCAGTGCTCTTAACTGCTGAGCCATCTCTCCAGCCCCGATTTAGATTTTCTAAGAGCTGTCTGCTCTCTTAGTTTTGCTTCTTTCTCTGTGCTAACTGAAGCTAGGAGGGAGGCGTCTGCTACCTCCGCTCTCAGCTGGGTTCTCCTCCTAGGCAGGAGGGAGTTCTCCGAAGTTCAGCCTTTAGGTATCTTAGTGGCCTCTGACTTCATCTGGCTCATTCCCAGGCTGGACTCAGTAACACCACTTGACCAGGAAGGAAAAGCAGTCAGCCCCGAAGAGCAGGATTTGAATCTCTGTCAGGCCTGGCCATCACCTTCCGTCACCTGTAGACACTCAATTATGTGGCTTTTGAGATGGTGGCTTCTATCAGAGTGGAGAAGAGACTTGATTAATCAGGCAGCCTGGTGCGCTCAGCTGGATCTCCTTCACAGCCTACTGAATTAGGGTTTGATTTTGCATGTCCGTTCCCCTCTCAGAGCTGTACAGAAGTCCTTCCTGGATTGGAGAGGAAGGTTGTCGATGGGCTATTCTAGCCTTCTGGACACTGGTTTCCTTGCTTCCTGCCTCTGCTGCCAGCTTCCTCCCCTTCATCAGGAAATTGGCCTCATATATATATAGTCAGATGACCTAGGTAAAGATGCAGCAGCGGGGAAGAGTGCGGGCGGGCGGGCGGGAGGGAGGGAGGGAGGGAGGGAGGGATGGCAGCTGCCAGTGTCAGCGTGCCTGGCACCAGCCCTCGTCCCTCAATCTGCTCTCTCGGCTCTGGGCTCTGCTTGCTTGAGGCTGCTGTTTGGAAATACAAAGTTCCAGTCTAATTGTGGCACGCTCCTCTTTTTTCTTTCCTGGAATTACTTGGATTGCTATTCTGATTCCATCTGTTCTTCTGCTTGTAGAAATTTGACCTTCTGTGAAGGTCGTTACCAATGCTATGATTGCAGTTGGTAGACAAAGACTTTTGGAAATAAGAACTGACTGTGTTTGTCATGACTCCGTAGTGAAAAAAGAATGTAGCTCCTGACCTCTAATTCCCTCTCCTCCAAACTGAGCCTCTCACCTGAAGGCTGGGCCAAGAGTTTTCAGGCCCATCTGGAGCCCAAACAGATAGTATTTGATGAAACAGCCTTTACCAGTGGTAGCCAGGCTCCTTTTCCAGACAGCTGATGTCACAGCCTCCTGCCTTGTAAACCGTGTCTTCAGCTCTCTCTAGGCCCGACTGTGAGTTTGGGTGTGTAGCATCATATTGATGATAGTCGACCTTGAGGGCTGACTTTCTGAAGACTGTTGCTGATGTATGACATTTTTAACCACTGTGTCCTCGGTGTCTGGTCACTCTTCCTGGAGACAGTAGAGCCCTGGCCTAAGCCTAGAGTCCTTTTGCTTACCAATACCACCTGAATATCTGACTCCTGAATGTTGACTGCTCCACGATGCATTTTTCTTTGAAGGCTGCAACCCAATGGAGTGAATAAGCCAGGCTTGATCTGAAACTGCCTGGGACCAGATGCCAGATCTGGTCCTTCTTACGTGTGCGATTTGGGAAGTTGTTTTATCTTGAGCCTTAGCTCTTTATCTGTAAGATAGGGGGTGCTATGACAAGCTATTTAGAAGCTTGTAATGATTATATGATGTATATAACATCTCCAGCATACTCTCAAGTCCAAGCCATGTTCCTTTCCTTGCTTGCTCTCTTATGTGGTGACTGAGGTCACCATGTCCTGTGTACCGAAGAAAAAGCTTGCCTTGCTTCACCGTACATTTTTAATAGGTTTTTGCATTTGGTCACTGTATTAGTCAGGGTTCTCTAGAGTCACAGAACTTACAGATATGCTCTATATAATAAAGGAATTTATTGATGACTTACAGTCTGCAGTCCAATTAGCTATGAATGGAAGTCCAAGGATGTAGCAGTTGCTTAGTCCCACACGGCAAGTAGGCGAAAGAGCGAGAACCAGACTCCCTTCTTCCAATGTCCTTATATGGTCTCCAGCAGAAGGTGTAGCCCAGATTAAAGGTGTGTGNCACCACACCTTTAATCCCAGATGACCTTGGACTCGGAGATCTCCCTGTCTTAATCTTCTGGAATCAATAGCCGCTGTGTCTCAAGATCTCCATACCAAGATCCAGATCAGAAACTTATATCTCCCAGTCTCTAGATTAGGTTCACTGGTGAGCCTTCCAATTCTGGATTGTAGTTCATTTCAAATATAGTCAAGTTGACAATCAGGAATAGCCACTACAGTCACTTTTTACAGTTTCTCTTTAATGTGTGTTCATGGGTGTTAGGGCAGGCCTTCTTAACTGTCCAAGGTTTCTTCAAGAAGGGATTATAACATTGGACAAAAGGGTCAAAATCCAATATTGGCTTCTGTTGTTCTTGGTTTCAATTTTCTAGCTGCTCTTGTGAATAAAATCAGCCCAAATTTATTGACCTCTGGGCCATACGGTTTCACATATAGCCTTGTGAAATAAGTTAGTGGCCTTTGGAATCCAGAGTCTTCTGTTTCCAGTTTGTTTAGCTCAGCAATGAAAATAACATTTGTTGCTATTAAATTGGTCCCTGGGGACTGCTGTCTTCTTCTGCTATGTAGCTGGGAAGCAGCGAGGCATAGATCAGCAGAGCCACACATATTTTCACCAGAGACTCTTAAACCTGGCACCAAAGCCAACTGACAGGTCACATGACAAATACTTCCTTATGGTTGGTCCACATGGAAATGCTGGGTACAGGTTCAGCGTCCAAAGATTAAGGAGATACTAAATTGTGGGTGATTCGGTCTTGCAGAGCAATATTTGAATGTCACTGAAAGTGCATCTCATAAGCACTTTGCTATTGATGAGTTGGATCCCCTTTGCCACATCTCCTAGTGGACTTGATGGTTCTCCCAAGTTCCAGGGAGTGTTCAAAGACAGTTTTACAAATGCCATAAAGAGAATGGAAAATATTGCTAAAATTTTAAATAATAGCTCCCTGGAGGCTTTTGATCATCTTGAAAGAGCCTCTGGTCGGCTTAAACCGCCCCGGGTTTCTGTTCATTCCTTTATGGCCCTCTGAAATAGTAGTCTTAATTAGATTGAGGGGAGCATTGATTTTTAGTGACACATTAATATTAATATTCTAAGTTGGAATATGCAAAGGATGGAAATAAAGAAAAGATGTGTCCAATAGCTTCTAGGACTATCCTAATGAGGACCCAAGCGGGGCAGCCTCTATTCTTCACACCATACTTAGAGCCCACCGAATGTCTGTCTCAGATGGAAGGAAGATTGATCTCCGGGCTCCCCTCCTGCTGAGATGCTGAGCTCCTGTCCCCACCCCCAAGT
Source organism: Mus pahari (assembly GCF_900095145.1). Taxonomy (NCBI): domain Eukaryota; kingdom Metazoa; phylum Chordata; class Mammalia; order Rodentia; family Muridae; genus Mus; species Mus pahari. The sequence continues at coordinate 61,466,560 of NC_034593.1, forward strand.
GTGAAGCAGTGTAATAAACTACTATAGTTCTCATCAGATCAGAACCATCGAGCTTGCTTGGACCGTGTCCCCAGCACAGAGGTCAGGGAGCTGTGGCCTGCGGCCAGCTTTTGTGCAGCCTTGGGAGCCAAGAGTGGTTTTTATGTTTTTAAAGGACGAAAACTGAATATTCAACAAAATAAGCCCGTGTTTCTTAAAGAAGCCTCAAATATTAGTATTTGGTCTTTTATAGAAAATGAAAAGGTGTATTAGAATATTGTGCACGCACTAGTTTCCTCTGAGAACTTAATTTGACCATGCTAAGTCCTGTCGAGGAAGGCCAGCACAGGGGAAGAGCAGAATGGCTGTGGGGTTCAGAGCTGCACAGGGCAGTCTGCACCCTGCCTCCCTGACTTCTGGAGAATGCAGGGGATTAAAGACTTCCTCTGAACGCCAGCTTTCTTAGGGTTGTTGTGATTCAGTTACTTGTGTTTTATTAAAATCTAGTAAGCAAGCACTAGGGATATATGTTAAGTCAGTGACATGCCTGTCTAGCCTGTACAAAAACCACTGGATTTTGTCCCCAGATCCACATAAAACCACATAAAAATTAACCCCAGCATTTAGGAGGTCAAGACAGGAGGAACCAAAGTTCAAGGTTGTCTTCAACTCTCTCTCTCTCTCTCTCTCTCTCTCTCTCTCTCTCTTAAAAAGCAGTAAGCTGCCTATAAAGCCCTCGCTTCATGAGTAGCTGTAGAAAGATTGTAGCTGGTTTGTCTGTGACTGGGCCCCTGTGAGCTCCAGGACTTGCTAGGGGCTTGGCATGGGACTAAGTGGTCATCATCCTAATGGCCCCAAACCCAAACCTGTCTCAGTGGACAGTGCTGCTGGTTTTCCTCCAAAGCTGGTGCCTGCCTCAGACCTTGGCTGGGGCACGTCTCTCTGCTCAGTGTCCCGATGCCTCTCATTTCCCTCAGCTGTCTGCACTTTACACTGGGTGCCGATGCTAAGGGATATAGGCATCTGGGCCTTTGAGGGTGATCTTATGTCTCTTATGTCTTCATGCCTTCCCCCTTTAGTTTTAAAAGACCATGTGCATAATTAATTAAGTAAAAAACAATTCGGTCCTTTGTTTAGGGGTGGACTTTCCCTGTCTTGCCTAGGCTGGCTTTGAGTGGACTCAAGCAGTCCTGTCTTAACTTCCCAGAGAGCCTTGATTTCTCCTGTGAGCTCCTGTGCCCTGATGGATTTGAGTCTTCTGAAACAGCCCCCGTCCTAGGCTGTCACTCTCATTTCCAGGTAGCGTGGTTAAGGGATGTTCCCCTTTACTTCTGTATAGAGTGACATCACAGTCTTTCTGCTCTCAGATGCCTGGGATTCCAGAGGAGAGCATCTGGGTTCTTCTCAGTGGAGGCGATGGCTGTGGGTGGGTGTGGCTTCAGGAAAAGCCCTTCCTTTTGCTACTCAGAAACCTGTGGTTAGGGAGTCCTCTCTCTGTCCTAGGCTATGCTCACAGCTATGTTCTGCCTGGCTTCTCAAGGAGGACCCCGGGCCAGTTGTGTCTTTAGAGCAGCGCTGTAGATGAGGTTTTGAGAAGGTGTGCAGATGTGTTGAGAGGGAGTGTAAGATTATGCCTACCACTGGAGCCCCTTCCTTTCCTAACAGTTTGCCTCTATTAATATTTTATTCACATGTTCTTTAAGGACCTGTTTTGTTTTTGATTTTTTGTCCTCTTAGCTACTGTTAATGAATAGCTTTCTTGTTTATGAGCAAAATGGCCATTTTTTCTGAGTTGTTTGGTAAACTAAAGTTTTCTGTATGTTAGCTATCTCTTTTATTAATGCCATTGAGACTTTGAAATGCTAAGGGGACATAAAGTTTTATGTTGTTGTATTTCATCATGATTAAATATTCTTTTATGTATTTCATGTATATGATTGTACTGTAGCTGTCTTCAGACACATCAGAAGAGGGCATCAGATCCCATTACATATGGTTGTGAGCCACCGTGTGGTTGCTGGGATTTGAACTCAGGACCTCTGGAGGATCAGTCAGTGCTCTTAACCACTGAGCCATCTCTCCAGCCCATGATTAAATATTCTATTACATTTTTATAGTGTGAGTGTGTGTGTGTATGCGTATGTGTCTGTGTGTTTGTCTGTATGCGTGTGTGTATGAGAGAGAGGAGGGGGGTGGTGGTCAGAAATTGAGTCTGTTCTGTCCTTCCACAATGCAGATTCTGGGACCTGAACTTAGGTCTTCAGTGTGCACAGGAAGCCCTTTTACCCATTGCCCGTTGAGACATCTCACTGGCCCACAAATACTCCCCAAACCACGAGCAGCAACAGACTTGTAGCTTTAAAGAAGTTATTAGGCAGCAGGTGTCTTGGCAGTTACTTTGTTTATGAACTAAGATAGATGCAGTTTTAGCATTGTTCTACAGATATAGAAAGAATACTCGGCACCCTCCCATAAATCTAGGGCAAACTAAGCTATTGATTTAGCTTCATATGGCTATTTAAGCCACAAATTTAAGTTTCAAATCCCTAAATATTATGTTCTAATAACCTTGGCCTCAGAGTGAGAAGCAGAGGGAGTGAGCCCGAGTCACTGGAGCAGTTGGTCAGCACAGCCTGCGTGTCCCTGTGGTCTGGGGAGCATTCCTTGACAAATCTCCTGCCTGCATCTGTATAATCTCAAACAAGTGACCTGGGGCTGCAGCGTGCATCCTATGTTTGAGGAACTTATAGACAAATGGGAAAGAGGAGGGTTTTGCTCTTAAGGGCGTTAGATTAATATTATTTTTCTAAACCAACTAGGAAGATGTTTTAACTTGCATAGATCACAAAAGTAAAGTAAAGAAGCCATTTAGAAGGAAGACGTGGGGCTGCCATTATAGCTCAGTAGAGGAGTCCGGGCTGGGTTGTCCCACGTGCTCGGGGCTCCGAGTTAGATCCCCAGCACCACAAAACGAAAAAACAGAATAAAACAAGAAAAGCCACAAAACAAAATGTTAACCCACAGCAGATGCTGTTGGACAGAGCTCAGCCTTCTCCCTCCAAGGGCTGCCTCTTTCCTCCCTGCCTAGACCTCATCTCCTGGGCTCCCCTCTGGAGGGGCTGTGTCCTCATGTCTAGCTTGGCAGCTGGGTCCTGCTGGTGTCTGAGCAGTGGGTTCTGCACAGACCACACATACAGGCTCAGTGGACTAGCTTAAGCTTCAGTGAAACGGGGAGGATGCAGCAGACCGAAGGCTCCGTCTAGGACCTAACCTGAGTCCTCTTTACAGTCACGGTACTTAGCCCTAGGATCTGACTCAGACGCTTTCCCGTGGCGTTCTTCCATTTCAGCAGAACATTCTTCAAGTATAACTTTTTTTTTTTTTTTTTTTTTTTTTTTGAGCCTGTATTTTCCCATGGCAAATGAGACTGGGAGATGCCTACACATTGCAGCTGACTTTCAAAGCCCCGGGACCTTACTGGCATGTTAAAAGCTGTGGGAAACCTATTTTATCCAGGGCTAGAACATTTTTGCTCAGTGAATACTCTTGGTATAACTGTTCTTACTGGCTTGAAATATCTGACATTCCATGGGGAGAAATTCTTCTCAGAAGCCCGAGCAGAGCTCAGGAGAAGGGGAGATGTGGAGAAATGAAGAGAAAGTTATCATTTCCTAAAACAAACCGAGCGTTTGACCTGTTGCCTGGGACAGGGCTCGGAATAAGGGCACCCTGTCAGTTCCGTGAAGAGAGACCGGACAGTGATAACAGTGCTGAGTTATTTTCTCTAGGCTCAGATGCCCCAAACCGAAAGGATAAGACATCTTACGGAAATTCGTACCATTCAGGTAGCCAAGGTCATTTTCCCCACATCTCTTCTCTGCTTTTTGTGTTCTCACAAAAATGCCCCGTTGGAATATAAAGCCTCTGCTATGCATAGAACTCCCCGTTTTCGCTTCAGAAAAGGAAGAGATGGAATTGTTTTATAACACCCAGATTTCCATTAAACAACTCTGCTTTCTTGCTTGGCAGCTCAGGTTGGTCTGTACCGTAAGCTTCTCCTGGCTCTGCTGTCCCAGTTCTGGGGTCTTTTGTTTTAAGACTCACGAATCTTGGGCGATGGGAGATGGGTTATAGGCGTGTCAGTGACCGGCGATTTTGATGGTGGCTGTTGAGCTGAGGTCTCTGTGAGTAGGGTGAGGGTTATTTACTACACCGTTTTTCTTTGGGGAGAAAAAAAACATCGTGTAATGAAATGTGAAAGAAAACTCATTTTCTTTTGAAGACATAAATATAGCCTGAGAAAATATAGTTAAAATGTGAGACTTGAAGTCACAGAATCTAATTTTTTTTTTTTTTTTAGACTGACTAAATTCAGGCTGCATAGTGATGGGATATTTTTGGTTTGAGTTAAAAATGTCCCCAAATTCTTTAATTTTATATCAAGGGCAGAGTTCTTTCCTGTCTGGAAGAAAACCCAAGGCCCCCCCATCCGAGCTTGGGATAAGAGAGGTGGGGCTGGGGGCATCACAGGTGATGTCATGGTTCTGTATTGCTGCAACAGTGGGCAGCAAGAAGGCAGCTTTGACCTTCCTCAAGGGCCTGTTATCTGATCTGAGAGCTGCCTTAGCCTTTCTTTTGACCTTATTTTGCACTTACAGTGAGAACCGTGGCTACGTAGTTATTCCACAGCTAGTTCTCCTTCCTTTTTCTTCCCATTCTATTATGTCTGAGTCTTTTAAAATTGATAATACTAGATTAGAATATCTATCAGCAAAATCAGTATAGCTACTAGTGATTATAATTTCTTGTTGGTGATATTGGCATAGAGAACAATGTAGAAGGACCATAATCTGATAGAAAAATGGTGACAGGCTTATTGTAAGAGAAAGAATTTAAATAAATAAACATATATATATAATATATATATATATTATATATATATATGCACACACACACATACATATATGATGAGTTTTGGCTTCTTATCTCTTGATCTCATAATTACTTGAATACTTTAAGATAACTGTGTTATCACTGATAGGAGAAGCTTTTAAGGGGAATTGAATGTGATTGAGGCTCGTTGGTTCACGGAAATTCTCTTGTGGATAGATTTTGATGGAAGAGATAGTGACCAGTAAATATCTTTTCTTGATGGAAGCCTGGAGTAGATAGTAGAAACAGAGACAGAAGTGGGGACCCAAGAATGAATCTCAGAGCTGTTAATACATTACATAGAGTGTAGTTACCCATTACCATATTATATAGAACTGCAGTATGGAAAGAAAGGGCTTTAAAAAAATTTTTTTTTATTATTTTTAATTATGCCTTTGTGAGTGGGTGTGTGCATGTGACTGCAGGTGGCTACAGAGGCCAGAAGAGGGCGCTATATCTTCTAGAGCTGTCCTTACAGATAGTTGGCCAAACTTGGGTTCTCTGTAAAGTCAGTACATGCTCTTGACTGAAGGAATCATAGTGTGGGAAGAGCAGAGACGTAGGTGCCAGGGATTCTCAAAGAGGGAAGAGTCAGTTTAATAGCACCAGATGCTAGAAAGATAACGAAGAGGAGTAAGGACACTGGGTTTGGCAGGACGTTTGGACATTTCAAGAGCATTGTTGGACACAAAGCAAAGGTTTGATTAGAGCAGAGACGGCTGCATATTAGGAGTTAGTATTGAACATGAAACCATGTAAACTATGAAAAGAACAGTCCCGGTCATGTTTTATGTAAAATTAGTACATCAGTCAGATGGGGCAGTAGACTTGTTTGCAAGCCTCTGTTTAGTGTTGGGAAGTGGTTGGGAAGAACTGAAATGCCTTCCCCGAGGTATTGAGCTCTTTTTAGCCAACCTTTTTCTTCCCCTCTGTCTTGGTGCCCATTGTCAAATATAGTTTCTCCTTGGTGCCCTTTTGAGTGGCTGCTGAGTTCCAGTCTACACATTTACAAGATTAACATCACTGTCTACAAACATGCTACATTTGTCTTTCTGTTAGCTTATTTATTTTTCTTTTGAAGGCAGGGTCTCATTCTGTGCCTAGTTTGGCCTGGGAATTGTTAGGTGACCCAAGATGGCCTTGTACATGAGTGCATGACTTTTGTCCTACCTCAGCCTCTCCGTGATAGCATTATGGGTGTGAGCCACCACCGTCACTTTGTCATTGGATTTCAGGGAAAGTATTAAATAGTATCTTCTTATTTGAGATTTCACTTAACTTTTTAACTGTGGTTTGAAAAATGTTAAATGGAAAAATTTCAGAAATAGCAATCGAAAATTTAGAAGTAATTTTATGGTATTTTAATAACAATTCTATTTTATTATTTCTGTAAATTCTTATCAGTTATTGTCAATCTTTGACCCTAGTTTATAAATTAAACTTCTTCATAATTTGTATATTTAGGACAATACACAGTATACATAGGGTTCATATTACTTGTAGGCACCTAGATAAAGGTGGGGGCTTATGTTCTGCGTTAATAATGTGGCAGAGTTCTTCACCAACACTTCACATGTATTTTTTTTAAAGATTTATTTATTTATTATATGTAAGTACACTGTAGCTGTATTTAGGCACCCCAGAAGAGGGTGTCAGATCTCATTACAGATGGTTGTGAGCCACCATGTGGTTGCTGGGATTTGAACTCAGAACCTTTGGAAGAACAGTCAGTGCTCTTAGCCACTGAGCTATCTCTCCAGCCCCAACTTCACGTGTATTTAGATAAAGGACATGGTTGCAAAATAATCTTTGTTTTCTTTCATGCTTTTAACATTAAATGACACACAGCTAGAGAATTTCAAATATCAAGTCTTTAGCTTAGGTTCACCATGATGGATGTGTCTGTTTTTCTGATAATGGATGTGTCAATAGTTTTCATGTTTGTTGCTGTAACTGATGTTGCTACGAGTGTTTTTGTATTGACTTCTTGTGTATAAGTGAAAGAGATTTCAAGGGATATATTTGTATGGATGAAGTTACCAGCCAGTAATATATGCATACTTTAAGCTTAACTAGCTAAATTGTTCCCCACATTGATTGAATTGAATTATCATTCCATCACAGTGTATCACAGGTATCAGAATTCTCCAGCTAGTGCTTCTCCATGGGGCCGAGGTATGTGTGAGAGGCGACATTTCCAGAACCTTGTTCCTCTCTAAGTTTTGAACCCTTGGTATGTAAACGTTGGTGGTGCTGAGGTCTGAACGAGGGAATTTAACCATAGGAAGTCTTGGTGAGTCTGGCTTGTTCTTTGAGAACCTACCCATCAGTGTTACTTGGCTTAATGGCATGTTGCTATTCCTCAAAGCTGTACCCTTTGATTTGTTTTGTTGCTGCTTCTACCCAGTCTGAATCATTTTATTTTTCATTTATTGCCACATCTAAAAACAAATAAATGAAAATAAATGTAAAGGAGAAAACCCAATACACTGAAACCCTTGTCCACAGTATCCTGGCTGCATCGGCAGAAGCGATGAATTGCAATTTTGTGTGTAATTAAAAATTGCCCTGTGTCGTTCTAGAGATGGGGATGCTTGGAAATAAACATGTAAGACGTAAGTAGGTCCCTCTGGGAAACTTTAGTTTGCAGCAGTGCAGCTCTGAGTCCTGTACTGGACCTGGGATTCCACTTTCTCTGCAGTGCCAGCTTACTTAGGGCTCTTCCATCTGTCTTCCACTCTCCAAAACTTTATTCCTGACTTTTCTTTGTATTTGTGGGTTTCTCTGGAATCTCATTACATTCCAGTAGAGTTTTGGGAGATGACAAGATAAATGTGTATTCAGTATTCCTTCTATTAATAGCAATGTGATCTTTATTGAACTCTTATTAGTGAAGTGTTGCAATAAATACATTACCTATATAGTTTCATATCATTCTTTTCTCAGAGTCTTAGGAGTCAGAGACAAGGGCGGGGTCAGAACTCATGTCATCTGGCTGCAAAGCCTGTCTTCCCCTCTCTGAACAATAGCCCTACAGAGTTTTATGAAGAATAATTTGAGGGGGCATGGTGGCCTGTGTCTACAGTACCAGTGATCACCAGTCTGAGATCACTGTCAGCGACACCCTGTCTCAATTAACGGACAGAGGAAATAAAAAAAACAAAAACCAAACAACAGAAGAGAGAATTATTCTATTGTTATGTATTTTATTTTACTTTCTATATCACTGTTTATTAACTATAAGCTAATTATAATTAAAGATAAACCATCAAGTCAGTTGTTATTGTTTGAAACCTATTTCTTTTGGATTCTCTTTCTGAAAGCAACTAACCAAATAAGATGTTCCTTGTATGAAGAAATGTTATCTTAAAAGAAAATGATTCTGTTTTGTTGTGTGTGTGTGTGTGTTTTGCCTGCGTGTGTGTCTGCACCACGTTCATGCCTCATGCTCTCGGAGGCCAGAAGAGGGCGCCAGACGCCCTATAACTGGTGATGCAGATGCTTGGTGCTGGGGATCAAACCTGGGTCCTCTGGAAGAGCAGTTGGTTTTAACTGCTAAGCTGTTTCTCTAGCTTCTAACAAGTAAATGTGTTGTTTAAATGAAAATATGAGATTTCAGATTCTGATGCTAAAGGAAGACTCAGGAGAACCATCATTTGAATAAACCAATTTTAAAATTTCTTTTCTCATGCCTTCCCTTTGCTACTGCTATGCCTCATGGGACACCTGCCATGGTTAGGATGCTCTGTGGCAAACCTTCTACGGATATTTTATGTAATTAAGGTAAAAACAAATATAGATATAGAACGAGCGGTTTTTGCATATTCAGATTTTGATTTGTGTGTTTGGTATTTAGTAGTGTGCTGTGCTATAGGTTCTTTCAAACGCTTGTGATTTTAAAAAAAATACCTATTTTAAGTAAGCTATCTAACTTTACAGGGCATATTGATAGTAATTATCCATGAGTAGTATTGATTAGAAGGTATATTTCAATTTTGGAGGGTTGTCAGATACAAATTGCTGTATTATAGAGAGAATAAGGTCTGATGGTGATCATAGTACTGTATTTAAAGAAAACAAGTAGAAAGCTATAGGAAAACACAAGATAGAAAAGGAACAAGAAAAAAAAAATCTTAGAAGGCGAAGTGAAAAGTCACACTCATGAAGTAAGATGGAGCCATCTTCTGTTATCTCCAGGGAAAAAGGAGAGCCTGCTTTGCCTAAATTAGCATGCATAATGTGTGCAGGCAGTGGACTCCTGGACGGTTGCCAGAGAGGCTTTCGGTAAGATGAAATTCACGGGAGTTCTTATTCACGAGACTCCAATGAATCTTGCTTTGTCTTCTTGTTTACTTCCTTTTGTTTTTCTTAAGGTTGTTCTTGATTACAGGTGGCTGGAGCAATGGGGAAATTCTCAAAACTAGTTATTTTGTAATGTGAATGCAAAGTGAAGGTCAGGCTCTTCGAAGGCCACACACACTCTAAACAGTTGTACTTGAAGGGCCAGCGCCAGGGTATTGGACAAGGGAGATGATTCGATCATGAAGGTGATACCCAGATAAACAGGATTGCCCTCTTGTGAGGAGAGCTGAGCGAGCTGACTGGCTGCTTCTGCTGTGCCAGAATACAGGGTAAAAAAAGGCTGTCTGCAACATGGATGAACCCGAACCTGACTGTGCTGTCACCCATACTGCGTCTTTTACTTTCTAGGACAATGATAAGTAAATTTCTAGTCTTAAGAGCTAGTCAGTTCCTGGTATTTGATACAGCAACTGCAAACTAAGAAAATATTTAAAAGTACGGAATCATATAGCTGATGGTATTTTTAATTAATTTATTTTTATTATCATTATTGTGTCAGGACAGGAAATTCTCTCTCTCTCTCTCTCTCTCTCTCTCTCTCTCTATATATATATATATATATATATATATATATATTTGTATATGTGTATCAAGATTAGAGGACAACTTTGGGTGTCATCCCCCCTTCTTTTTTAAATTTGTTCTTTGACAATTTTATATGTGGATATAACACATTCTGATTACTCTCTCCCTTGTCATCTCTACCCACCAAATCCTTTCCTGTTATGTTGATTCCTTTTTTGAAACAAACCTATGTATGGCTATTTGGCTGTATGTGCTTGTGTGTCTGTGTACCACATGTTCATCTGGTGCCTGCAGAGGCCAGAGAGGACATCCGTTACAGATCGGCATGAGCCACCATGTAGGGTTGGGAACAGAACCAAGATCTCCCGGAAGAGCAGCCTCCCAGTTGCTGAGCCCTCTCTCCAGCCTGGTCATCCTCCCAGCTGCTGAGCCCTCTCTCCAGCCTGGTCGTTTTCGGAGGCAGGCTCTCTCCTTGACTTGGGGCTCACTGATGAGGCTGAGATGGCCGGCCACTGAGCCCCGAGATCTGTCTGTATCTGCCTTTCCAGCCCAAGCTCATGCCGCGAGGCCCAGCTTTTTGGTGTGATTCTTAGGAATTAAACTCCAGTCAACATGGTTGCAGGGCAAACACCTACTGACTGAGCCGAGAAATGTTTTTTGTTTTTGTTTTTGTTTTTTTTTGTTTTTTTTTTTTAAATGTAGAAAAGCCCATGGATTGGAGTGTTATACAAGTCAGCTTGTTCATTTAAAGTCAGCCGTCCAGTTTAAACTCTGCTCCCTACCTGCCAAAAGTGAACCCCGTGATATTTGGAGTTCTTCTAGATGAGACAGTGATGCTGGACCAGTGTAACTCCACCACTGGGATCATGGCCACAAATCAGGCTCTGTCCCTGAAAGCCTGGTGGGTGGCTGCAGATAGAGCTATGTCCTTCAAAGAGGACGGAGGGGCAGCGAGAACAGCTTTGTGGTCGAGTGCTTGGATGCCATCTCAGACACTTTGAGAAAAAGCAAACCAGGTGGTCCTGTTCTAGCGCCACGACTAGCCGGATTCGGGACTAGTTATAGCTTACATTTTAAACATGTATTTTTTATTTTTCCTTTTTTTGTAACTGTTGCATGAAAGTTGTGTATATTAATGTTACCATATAATGTCTAATGTGTTTTTTGTAACTTTTGCATGAAAGTTGTGTATATTAATGTTACCATATAATGTCTAATGTGTGTACACATTGTGTAATGTGTTTTCCTAAGCATTCACCATATATATATATATATATATATATATATATATATATATATAATTATTATTTTTATTTATTTATTTATTTTCTGAGACAGGGTTTCTTTTTGTAGCCCTGGCTGTCCTGGAACTCACTCTGTAGACCAGGCTGGCCTTGAACTCAAAAATCTGCCTGCCTCTGCCTCCCAAGTGCTGGGATTAAAGGCGTGTGCCACCACGCCCTGCTTCATCATATTTTTTTATAGTGACAACCTTCATAATGTTGTAGTGTTTGAAGTGTGCACCACACTGTTGTCCCCTTGTTCTTTGTGCTGTGTGATAGCACACAGAAGTTGCCTTTAATGGTAACTTAGTGTCCTCATTCTCCTTCATTGCCTTTCTATTCGAATTCTCACCTTCCATGAGATCAACTTTTAAAAGTTTCTACCAGGATTGAGGTCCCTTGCTACTTGGCTTTGTGTGGTTGGTTGGCTCATTACTTTTTGTTTGTTTGTTTGTTTTGAGACAGGGTTTCTCTGTATAGCTCTGGCTGTCCTGGAACTCACTTTGTAGACCAGGCTTACCTGGAACTCAGAAATCCACCTGCCTCTGCCTCCCGAGTGCTGGGATTAAATTCGTGCGCCACCATGCCCGGCTTGGCTCATTACTTTTAACACAGTGATATCAGGTTCTGCCTGATATCAAATGACAGGACTCTATTAGACTTTTTAATGTCTGAATAGTATTATATGTATCCTGCATATATCAGCTGGTGGGCACATGGTTCACTTCTTGAGTGTGTATGCATCCTGTATATATCAGCTGGTGCGCACATGGTCCGTTTCTTGAGTGTGTTTGCATCGCTGGTGAGCACATGGGTTGTTTCTTCTGCCCTATTGTGAGTAGTGCTGCTGTAAACATGGGAGTGCAATTGACTCTGCCAATGTGTTTCATTTCCCATGGATATAATCAGTGCTAGGATAGCAGGATCTTATGACAGATCTTTCCATTTCTTGAGTATTCCATACTGTTTTCCACAATGGCTAGATTGATTTGTATTTCCACCACCAGTGTGGAAAGGGTACCTTCTCTCCACATCCTCACCAGCAGTTATCTGTCTTGTTTGTTTGTTTGTTTGTTTGTTTGAGATAGGGTCTCACTGTGAGACTCTGGGTGTCCTGGAGCTCACCATGTGGACCAGGCTGACCTTGAACTCACAGAGATCTGTCCCTGCCTCCCGAGTGCTGGCGTTAAAGCACCACTATGCCCACCTACGATCATTTATCTTTAGTCTTTTGAACATTAGCCGTGTATCACTGTGGTTTTGATTTGCATTTCCCTGATAATTAGTGGTGCTGAAGATTTTTCTCATACTCTTATTGGTATTTCTGTGTCTTCTTTTGAGAAATGTCTTCTTAGGTATTTTGCCAATCTTTAAACTGGGTTATTTAATTTTTTTTAACCAATCAGATTTATGTATCAATAATATCACAATTTACAAGATGCCAATACAATAATTTCACAGCCAGTTGATAATGCTAAAGGCTTTACCCCAATATTTCTAACCTTGTGAAATCATAGCTACTTGTGGCTGGTAAATGCCACGCAAGTACACATCCAAAGCCATCTTGGTTCTTCTTTTTTTCTCTCTGGGACACTCCTTCTCTCTGTAACTCCTAGCTCTGCCCCCCTTTCCCTGTCCAATCACAGACCTCTTCTGCACTAATGTAATTGGA
>NC_034593.1:61480427-61522377 GCF_900095145.1 Mus pahari
GGTGTGCTGTCAAGCTGCTAGTGTAAGCTCTCTCCAGTTTCTTTTTGGAGGCACTTAAAGTTATGAGTTTTCCTCTTTCCTGCTTTCATTGTGTCCCATAAGTTTTGGTATGACGTATCTTCAATTTCATTAATTTCTAAAAAGCCTTTAGTTTCACTGTGTCTCTGTTTAGTTTGTGTTTCCCTGATCTGTCCATTGATGAGAGTGGGGTGTTGAAGCCCCCCACAATTATTGTGTGAGGTGAAATGTCTGCTTTTAGCTTTAGTAACGTTTCTTTTATGAATGTGGGTGCCCTTGCATTTGGAGCGTAGATGTTCAGAATTGAGAGTTCTTCCTGGTAGATCTTTCCTTTGATGAGTATGAAGTGTCCTTCCTTATCTTTTTTGATGACTTGTGGTTGAAGGTTGATTTTATCTGATATTAGAATGGCTACTCCAGCTTGTTTCTTAGGACCATTTGCTTGGAAAATTGTTTTCCAGCCCTTTACTCTGAGGTAGTGTCTGTCTTTGACATTAAGGTGCATTTCCTGTATGCAGCAAAATGCTGGGTCCTGTTTATGTATCAGTCTTTTAGTCTATGTCTTTTTATTGGGGAATTGAGTTCATTGATGTTACGGGATATTAAGGAATAGTGATTGTTGCTTCCTGTTTTTGTTCTGTTTCATTTTTTTTTTTTTTGATGCTATTTTTTTGTTTGTGTGGCTATCTTCTTTTGGGTTTGTTGAAAGAAGATTACTTTCTTGCTTTTACAGGGTGTAGTTTCCCTTTTTGTGTTGGCATTTTCCATCTATTTTCCTTTGTAGGGCTGGATTTGTGGAAAGATACTGTGTAAATTTGGTTTTGTCATGGAATATCTTGGTTTCTCCATCTATGGTAATTGAGAGTTTTGCTGGGTATAGTAGTCTGGGCTGGTATTTGTGTTCTCTTAGGGTCTGTATGAGATCTCCCAGGATCTTCTGGCTTTCATAGTCTCTGGTGAGAGATCTGGTGTAATTCTGATAGGTCTGCTTTTATATGTTATTTGACCCTTTACCCTTACTGCTTTTACATTTGGTGGTTTGATTATTATGTGACAGGAGAAATTTCTTTTCTGGTACAATGTATTTAGACTTCTGTATGCTTCTTGTATGTTCATGGGCATCTCTTTCTTTAGGTTAGGGAAGGTTTCTTCTATAATTTTGTTGAAGATATTTACTGGCCCTTTAAGTTGGGAATCTTCACTCTCTTTTATACCTATTATCCTTAGGTTTAGTCTTTTCATTGTGTCCTGGATTTCCTGGATGTTTTGGGTTAGGAGCCTTTTGCTTTTTGCATTTCCTTTGACTATTGTGTCAATGTTTTTTATGCTATCTTCTGTACCCGAGATTCTCTCTTCTATCTCTTGAATTCTGTTGGTGCTGCTCGCATCTATGACTCTTGATCTCTTTCCTAGGTTTTCTATCTCCAGGGTTGTCTCCCTCTGTGATTTCTTTATTGTTTCTATTTCTATTTTTAGATCCTGGATGGTTTTGTTCAGTTCCTATTTCACCTGTTGGGTTGTGCTTTCCTGTAATTCTTTAAGGAATTTTTGTGTTTCCTCTTTAAGGGCTTCTAGCTTTTTATCTGTGTTCTCTTGTATTTCTTTAAGGGAGTTATTTATGTCCTTCTTAAAGTCCTCTATCATAATCACAAGATGTGATTTTAAATCAGAGTCTTGCTTTTCTGGTGTGTTGGAGTAACCAGGGCTCGCTGTGGTGGGAGAACTGGGTTCTGACGATTCCAAGTAGCCTTGGTTTCTGTTACTTGTGTTCTTGCTCTTGCCTTTCATCATCTGGTTATCTCTGGTGTTAGCTGGTCTTGCTGTCTCTGACTATGGCTTGCTCTTCCTGCAAGCCTGTGTGTCAGTACTCCTGGGAGACCAGTTTTCTCCAGGAGGAATTTAGGTATGGAGAGCTGTGGTACAGGGTCAGCTCTGGGGTGTAGACAGAAACCAGAAGGATCCTGTCCCCAGCTGATCCTTGGTTCCTGTGTCCTGATGTCTCTGGGAGGGCCCCTTTTGAGCCAGGAATTTGAAGAGAAGTGGTGGTCTTTCCTGTGCTCACAGGTATGTAGGTAGGCACTCCTGGGAAACCAGCTCTTTCCTGGCGGTATTTGTGTATGTAGTTCTGTGGTACAGAATGAGCTCTGGACGCAGACAGGAACTGGAAGGCTCCAGTCCCAGGCCACCCCTGTGTCCTGAGGGTTCTGGGAGTGTTCCTCTGAGCAGCAATGGTGGTCCTGCCTGTGCTGCCTGCCCTTGCTATATCTGACTGGAGCCTGTCCGTCCTGTGAGCCTGCTTGTATCAGAACTCCTCAGAGTTCAGCTAGGCTTTTTAATTTTTGCTATTAAGATTTTGATGTTCTTTGCATATTTGGAGCAGCTACCCGAATCTATATGCTGTGATTGTTTTCTCTCATTCTGCAGATTGTCTCTGCCCTTTCCAGCGTTGACTTTGTGATGTGGAGTCCTTTAGTGTGATATAACCTCATTTGTCAAGTTTTGCATTTTTTCCTGTGCCTTTAAGGATGAGCTCATATTCTCCATCCTGTTTTGAGACTCATTTTATTTCAAGTATAGCTTTTTATTTTTGAATCTCTTTTTTATGGAATGTGTAAACATCCATATTTTAATTTAACTTTCCTTCATTTGGAATTCCATTTTATGTTCCACAGTTAGAACAACATCTTAAATATGGTAAAGGCTCAGCTTGTTAATTGTATGGCAAACACACACACACACACACACACAGAGAGAGAGAGAGAGAGAGAGAGAGAGAGAGAATCCTTGTACTTAGCTCATCTATTTATTGCATTCTTGTATCCTTATATTGTAGACTAGCTTTCCTTATTTCTAACACATCTTTAAATATTTATTTGTGGTATATGTTTTTGTGGGTGTACATGCAAGTGTGTGTGTATATATATACACACTATATATACATATATGTATATGTGTATATATGTATATATATATATGTATATATATATATATATGCCATCAAAACAATTGGTAAATTGAATATAGTAAATGAAGTAAGATGTGAAATTAATGACTATGGAGATGCATTAATAATAAAATTTATGGATAACTTCAGTAATTTTGTATAGTTATTGCTAAAAATAGCTAAGCACACTTTATGTGATTGCGTTTACTAGGTACAGATGAATTCTCTTTTGATAGATTCATTATTCAAAGTCTATTTAGATTTATTCTATCATTTTGCCATTCAGAGTTCTCTGTTTTTTAATAAGATCTTAGAATAGGATTTGAAACACATTACAGAAACATTATCTTTGGACACTACTCAGTCTGATTTTCTCTTTTTAATTTAAAAGCATCATTTTAAAAGAATGCATATTTATAGCATCCATTGAAACAAATATATTCAGTAATGGCAGCAATCCTTGGGTGGGAAACAACATTGGATAATTTGGCTTAGTTTTCACTCAGGAATTTTCATTAGATCTCCTGTACAGATCCTCCTTATTATCAACTATAAATAGATATCAGCTAATTTGATGAAGCGCTTGTAAGTCTGCAGATAATTGAGCAAATACATCATGGTTTAGAAAACCTCACAAGAAATGACAGTCATAGTTAGCAAAGCTGAGGAGTGGAGAGGAGAGAGTGGAGAGGAACAGTGATGGGGGGTGTGACACAGCAGTTCCAAAGCCAGCCTCAGGAGCTCCTAGTCCCTCCTCACATTCTTCTGCTTGCCTGCCTTCCTTTCCCATCTTTTAGTTCCCCTCTCTCCCATCTTGCTTCTTGACCATAGAGTACTTTTGCTGACATTCAGACTGGTGTGGAAATTCCAATGTAGCCCAGGCTAGCCTCAGGTTTATGGTCCTTTGCTCTCAGCTTTTGAGTGCAACTGGCTTCATTGTCTTTTACATCTCAAGGGTAGGAGTTGAAACACTGGGGGAAATCTGTGCCTTCAGACCCAGGGAGCTATATTCTTCTTCTTCTTCTTTTTCTTCTTCTTTTTCTTCTTCTTCTTTTTCTTCTTCTTTCTTTCTTTCTTTCTTTCTTTCTTTCTTTCTTTCTTTCTTTCTTTCTTTCTTTCTTTTGGTTTTTCGAGACAGGGTTTTTCTGTGTAGCCCTGGCTGTCCTGGAACTTTCTTTGTAGACCAGGCTGGCCTCGAACTCAGAAATCCTCCTGCCTCTGCCTTCCGAGTGCTGGGATTAAAGGCGTGTGTCACCACGCCCAGCTCGGAAGCTATATTCTTAAGGTGGCATAGAAAGTGTAAAAGTATGTGTTAAGTCTCAATGTTGACAAAGGGATGACTATTAGACTGTGCTCTCTTATAGGCCTCTGCACTCTTTATACTGGATATCAAGGATATGTGTGTAGAACTAACCAGTGGGTTAATGCTTTTTGATGTGAATGTGGTACTCAGTGTCTCCCAGACTTCCACACCATAGCTTATTTTGCCCACCCGTGCACACATATTCCATGCCTTGCTTGACTGTCTGGCTATGAGACTGTAAGCCATGACACGTGATCTAATTAGGGGAACCTTCATGGGGACAATACAGCAGAATATTTAGATTTGGAACAATGTCCTGCATGAATTCTAAAAGCCCTTATAGAATCCTACTCTGTGTCAGACATTGTTATAAATGGGGAGGAACAATGGTGACAAAACTTAAAAAGAAGTTCTTATTCCCTAGATAGGGGAGATAGGGACAATAGATTATTGACAGATCAGGTAGACAATAGGTGATTGACAGATCAGGTAGACAGTGGATGATTGACAGATCAGGTAGACAATGGGTGATTGACAGATCAGGTAGACAATGGGTGATTGACAGATCAGGTAGACAGTGGTGATTGACAGATCAGGTAGACAGTGGATGGTTCACAGATCAGGTAGACAATAGATGATCAGGTAGGTTTGATGAGGATGGGTACCAGGAAGAAAGCAAAACATGGAGAGGGGTTAGGGACTGTTTCTTGGTGAGTGGAGAGCATATTTCCTGATGGGTGAGCCATGTTATCTGAGACAAACAGTCATGCTGTAGAGCAGTTTTTGTCTTCTACATGATTTCCTTAGATTCTATAACCTGCTCAGACCTTAAGGATAAAAGGGAACTTTTAGTATACGGGGTGGATCGAATCACTATACCCAACTATACCCAAACATCCCAAAGACCTTTGGTTGTTAGGGTTAGTAGGCCACTCGAAATCTACAGACATAACCAAGGAGCAGTCAAAGATCCCGACAAAGATGCATAAGTAAACAAAGCAAAGAGCGCTCCTGATTTCTAGCTGATTCTGGATCTCTCTGCCCCCAGCACAATGGTCATTTTTAATGTAGGCAAGGATAATCGTGGTGAGGAAGAAGCAGTAACTGCAGAGCATAGGGGTCACACTGGGAGTGCAAGGCATGCCATTCACAGGCTCCAGGAAAAGCAGTGAAAGGCATGCCTGCTGCCTCCTGGGTGGTTTCTCTTACCCCTGCTTTGGGCTTCTTTGATCTGAGCTGCCTTCCCCTTCTTGTTTTTACACCACTGTAGCAGTCCTGGGGTCCCTAAGCTTTTACCTTGCTGTCTTGCACCCCTAAATGATAATGATTATGTGATACCCAAAATGAATGGAGTGCTGGGGGTGGGGTGGGGTTGTGTCTAAGTAGCATACACCACCTCCACTTTTCTGTGTGGAAATTCCTGTGGATGTCATAGATGCTCTCCAGACAAAGGAGCCATCACACAGGAGAGGAGGCTTCTCCTAGTGTCCAAGGAACCAACACAGAGAGTTCACCTCTTCCCATCCACTTCTTTTCTTAAACAACTACTGTTCCTGTTCCCTCCCCGCCCCTCCCTGTCCCCTCCCCACCCACTCCCTGCCCCCTCCTCACTCCCGCCCCACTCCCTCCCCGCCCTGCCCCCTTCTTTCTCTTTTACTCTTGCCACTCACCAGCTCCTTTCTCCTCCCGCAGGTGGGCTGGGACAGACTGGAACAGGATTTGAGCTGTAGCCTGTCAGCTTGCCTTGTCACGGGCAGAGATGGGGTTGAGCATTGAGAGGGGTGGGAGGCAGAGTCATTAAGGGAGGAGCTGCTTTAGTTGATCAGGGATAGGGAATAAAGGATGGACATACAGACATTTCCCAGTTCATTGCAGAGAGCTTTGGTCCTGTTGGCACATCCTTCCTGCCCTTCCCCAATCCATCAGCTTCCTTCACACACACACACACACACACACACACACACACACACAAACATACAAACACTGCAACTTAGTCTACATAGGTAGAGTCTTACAGCCACCTCTCATCCAGGAAAACACATCAGGTTAGCTTGTCATACAAACAGACCTTCTGGCCATTGAGAAAACAAGAAATCCTCAGTGCGTGTTGTGAGCACACTTGCTTTAGGTATGTATTTTGGCCTTTATTCTGACTTTAAAACAAAAAACAAACAAACAAACAAACAAAAAAACCTAAGTATTTTCTGGCATTGCCACCAATGTTCTTAGCGACCTTAACGTCATTATATCTGCTGTTTCTGAAAGCCACGTGGATCTTACATTTATGTTTGTCAGCTCATTTAATCCCTTAGTATTATTACCAAGGAAGATATTGCCTAAGCTAATAAGCTAATTTAGAAAAAAAAAAAAAATCCTAGCACAGGCTTAAACTTTGAGGTAGCATAACCCTGTGAAGGGAAGCCATTTGTAGTCACTTGTACCACGGGTTTGTGTTCTCTTGTCCCCACCCTGAATAGTTTGTGATAGTTTGTGATGTTTTAAACTTTTTTTTTTTTAAAGTCAGGTCCTAATTTATCTTAGGCTGATCTTAACCATCTGTGTGGTTTAAAATGACCTTGAACTTTCAGTCCCCTCTACGACCTAAGTGCTAGGATTACAGGCCTGTGCCACAAGACCCTTCTTATGTGGTGCAAGGGGCAAATTCTCTCCAAACTAAGCTACATCCACAGGCCAATTTGTAGGTTTTGAAATGGATTAGAGAAGCTTGGGTTCACATAGGAGATGAATGAGTCAAAGTCACAATTGTACTTTGTTGCTCTAAAAATGAGACTCTAAGGAATTCCTACTGACCAGGGGATGCTGGGACATCCACGTGAAATGGTAGGGCAAATTCTGTCTGATGCAACCTTTGCATGTGCTGTAGTGGGGGAGCATTAGACATTAAAATTGAGTTCTAAACCTTCCACTTCTCCTTCCCTCCCTCCCTCCCTCCCCCCGCCCTCCCTCTTCCCCTCTGTCCTTTTCTTCCCCCTTAACATAGCTAAATATTTCATTTTTCTCATGAAATTCTAAGACTATTTTAAATAGTTTAAAAATAGCCATTGAATTCCCCACTTGTAAGCATGGGTACAACTGTAGCAGCTTAGACCTGATTATTTAAGGGCCGTATGAAGCAGACTTCTAGTTGCCCACTTTAGCATAGATTATAAATCAACACTTTCTGAATTTCTGTTTCATACTGGCAGTGTTGTTAGATACTGGACACAGAACTCACTACCTACTACCTACTGCAGCCTGGACCTGCCTTGGACAGCGCTCGCCCACGCGGGTTTACTGGGGGGTGCGTTGGAGTGCTTTTGCTTAAATGAGCTCCATGTGCTGCTCTGGAGTGCCCAAGCTTCTCATCAGGAGCAGCAGGATTAAAAGTAAGTTCTGATTCTGACGAGGGAAGCAGGTCTACTTACTAGCTGCAGATTTTTGCCTCCCCCTCCTCCTCCAAATCGAATCCCCTGTCTCACCCCCAGCTCTTCAGCAGAATACCTGATGAAGCCCCCTCCCCCCTTGCTGGATCACACAGATCTTCTCCCTCTTATGCCCTCCCTGTAATTGGTTTGTCCAGCCTCCAACTCCAGTGGGTGCTCCCTGAGAGCTCACCGGCCACTGCCACCAGAGAATCAGGCAGTCTAACTGTAGAGCTTCACCTTTCCCTGTACTCCTCCAAGCCCAGCCCCACAGTACCATCTGAGCTCTGCAGCAGACCTTTTGCCTTGGCCTTTTTTCACCCTCTGTCCCCATTCCCAGGGCACTAACTAAGCAGATCCAGGTGGAACCCCCTGATTTCCTCCTGTGGACCACCTCAGCCTCACTTCAACACATCTGTCTATAGCAGTGTCAGCTCCCAATACCTAGAAACTCATTTTACCTGGGACCCCCAGTGGCCGCACTTATCAGAACCCCAGAAGAATGTCTTACTAGGCAACACACAACCGACACACTCTTCTAAGAACCGGAGAGGAAACAGAAAACAAGGCACAAAACACCTACCTAACAAAGACAAGAACAGCTATCAGCAACTAGAATTATACTCTTTCCAATCCCAGAGGATTAGACACCAGCATAAAAACACAATCAAAAGTACATAGGACAATATGTCTTTACTAGAGCCCGGCAACCCTACAACAGTAGGCCCTGAGCATTGCAAAACAACTGAAGCACAAGAAAAAGACCTTAAGACAACCTTTATGGATATGATAAAAGTCCTTAAAAGAGGAAATGAATAAATCCCTTAAAGAAATCCAGGAACACACAAGCAAACAGTAGAAGGAAATGAATAAAACAGTTCAACACCTGAATATGGAAATAGAATCAACAAAGAAAACTCAAACTGAGGAAAGTATTGAAATTTAGGAGCTTGAACAGGTACCACAGAGGCAAGCCTCACCAACAGAATACAAGAGATGGAGGAGAGAATCTCAGGCATTGAAGATACATTGAAGATATGGATACCTGGTCAAAGAAGATGTTAATTAAAACAAAACAAAACAAAACACCTGGCACAAAGCATTCAGGAAATCTGGGACACTATCACAAGACCAAATCTAAAAAATAATAAGAATAGATAAAGGAAAAGAAATCCAGGTCAAAGACACAGAAAATATCTTAAAGGTGATCATAGAACAGAACTTCTCTAACCTAAGGAAGGAGATGCCCACCAAGATACAAGAAACACACAGAACACCAAATAGACTGGACCAGAAAAGAAAGTCCTCTTATCACATGTACTGTATGTGGCTACTAGCTATTAAGTCAATGAGAATCATACTACAATGCATAGAACACAGAGGTTCCGTGTAGAGTAAGGAACTAGGGGGTACAGATAGTTCTTGTTAGAAAGTGAGATAGAATAGATAGTAATGGATGAGTGGGGTGAGGAAAGGAGGACCAAGTGGGGAAGGAGGTGGGAGAGAGGGAGGTGGGGAATACAGGGACAGATAGCTAAAAGTAAGAGCCATTGAGGTGCTGCACAGAAACCTATTACAGCAGGAGCTTCTTAAAGTATCTGCACATGTGGATTATCATAGTGAAACTGCCAAAACATGAGGGAGGCAGAGGCCCAACTGGCCATCTCTCGTTACCGAATGAAGCTGCCAGACCCCAATATTGGGTTACATAGCTACCTCTAATTGACTTACTGGCCACAATGACCCCATGGGATCCCCTAAACAATCCAGACTGTAGATTGGCTGTTGCTAAAAATATAGGTTGCTCTCCACAAACTGACAGCAGGGCCTTCTTGCTGAAGATAATATTATCTATATAACTTATGAACATAAAGAGGTTGATTTGGTGCCTAAATAGAGCCTTCACCCCCCCCCCCTTTTTTTTTTTTTTCTTTCGAGACAGGGTTTCTCTGTATAGTCCTGGCTATCCTGGAATTCACTCTGTAGACCAGGCTGGCCTCGAACTCAGAAATCCACCTGCCTCTGCCTCCCAAGTGCTGGGATTAAAGGTGTGCGCCACCACTGCCCGGCTCACCCCTATATTCTTGAATGTTCGCTACAAGATTGTACTCTGTATGCTACCAAAAGAAAAATGTAAATACCAACCCATCTGGAAACCCTTAAATTATGCTTTCCAGGTTTTTTTGTTTTGTTTTGTTTTTTTTCTTTTTTCTTTTTCAGGCAGGGTTTCAATGCCCAGGCTGGCCTTGAACTCACAGAGATCCAAATACCTCTGACTCCGGAGTGCTGGTATTAAAGGTGTGGGCCACTGTACCTGGCTTGGTTAGGAGTTTATAATTTCTTTCTATGTCATCTCTTAGGGGCTGGGATATGGTTGAGTTGGCCGAGTGCTTTCGTAGCATCCCGAAAACCCTGGCTTCTACCTGCATCACCTGCACCATCCAGGGACAGAGGTAAACAGCTGTAGTCCTGGTGTTAGGGAGACGGAGGCAAGGAGATGGGAGCAAGGCATTGGCCAGCCGGCTCAGGTGGTCACACCAGTCACAAGTACACGACGAGGTTTTGTGTCAAAACAAAGTAAAGAGAAGGAAAAATAAACAAAACAAAACTAACAACAAACTAAAACCAAAATCCGTTTTAGAGGCACCCTTTTTCATACATTCACACTGTTTGGGGCACCTCTGGCTTTACTCTAATCACAGAGACTGGCCTGCAAGGGACCCTGGGAGAGAACTCAATTTGGCTTTCTAAAGTACATCCCTTGACTTATTCTTCTCTGAGCCAGAAATCAATGTGTCTTGTCTTTTCCAGGGCAGCTACCACTTGAGGACTCCCATCTCTCTCCTGATGGCTTATTACTTAGGAAAACCTAATTGGCTCTGATTTCTAACAGTTAGGCAGTCTGTTGCTCACAGGCCATTATCCCAAGGAAACAGAGCCTTGAAAGGTTCCGAAGGATGTGTTTTTAGGAAGCAAGGAGCTGCACTTGAATGTGTTGCGTGTCTTTGGGAAGAAATGAATGTCCAGTGCAGCTGCTTGAGTGCTGGGCAGGGCACTGAGCCGCTGTCTGCACTGGATCTGGCTTGTGGTTCTTCATTGAGGACCTTATGAACCTTATGACCTTGAATAAGCCCTTGAATCTGATTGTCATCTCTGAGATTCGGGGGCTGTGTTGAATGTTTTCACACTGAAAAATTCTGCTGTCTGGTCCACAGATGCAGACAATCTTAAATGATTCTCCCACTACACAGCCGACCCTCATATCCAGAGTATCCCATCTCTTCCTTAATCTGGGTCCCCATCCTTTTCACCTTGTACATAGTCTAACCATGCACATGGATAGGTGGGTACCATCTGTGTTTACTGAATAGACTCTCCAATCTAGCTGTAGCTAGCAGGTGCTAAGCTAGCTGCAGTTAACAAGTGCTTTTACATTACCATGAACATACTAAGCATTTAAAGGCCTTTGTCCTTTTAGTGGTTTTACAAATTAAAAAACAAAACAAAACAAAAACAGTTTCAGGTAATAAGATCTGTGGAAGCTGTAGACAGTGTTTTATAAAACCCCAGTGCAGGTTGGTATTCTGCTTGTTAAAGAAACGCCATTTTCCTTGGAGAAAAAAAGTCATGTTTCTTTCGTCTTGAAAGTCAGAAGCAGTATTTTTGCATCAAATCGATACAGAAACCTGCTTGAAGCTCTTTCTGAACATATTTTCTTAATAATCTTCTTAAAATTTTCTTAATTTTACTTCAGGCTTTAACACTCGGTAACTGAACTGCTAAAGTGGATCTATGATGTTGTTACCACTTCATTTTAAAGTAAAGTAATTGTGAACAGAAAAAAAAAAAGCCCTGCTTTGTACCGTCTGAACCTTCTCCCATGTGTTATTGTCTGGGGAGACTTGAGACCAGCCGGATCGATTGATTGAATGCCAAGAGAAGGAGAGAGGATTAAAAACAAAGACAAGAAACAGAAAGGACACTGTTACACGTGTATGTACTAGGGAGGTGATAAATGAGGATAGAAACACGGTGTCTGTAAAGACAAATGAGTTTCCTTGGCCTTAAGCCCCCATTGCTGTTAAAGCGAAACTGTGTGTGTTTAGAAGGAAATCTAAACAAACAATATTCCATTCTGGTCTCTAAATACTCACACTACTTTCTTTTTTTAATGCCCCTTGCTTCGTTGAATAGCCCTGGTGTCATAGCTCCAGCCTGATGGAAATGCTCTGCCATCTTATCAGGAAGGCTGGCCAGCCTTTGTGTCAGGGAAGACCCTTCTTGTCCTTGTTGTTGTAGGAAGGTTGACACAGGCAGAAGCCATGCCATCAGACTCAGATTGCCAGGCAAGGGCAGGGCCGTGGAGCTAGCAGATGTAACAGATGAGAGGAGGACTTGGTTATGTGGCAAAGGGTTGGGTAGATGGCCCAGGGGGTTAAATGCTTGCTACATAATAGATACTAGGGGGTGAGTTTGGATCCCTAGCGCCCATGTTAAAAGGTGCATGTAACGGTGCCACCTGTAACCCCAGGAACTGAGGCATGTAATGTAGGGGCAGGAACAATCCCATGGAAATAGGATTTGGGAAAAGCTGGCTAAAGTGGAAGCAAACTGATTTCTCTGTAAGACTTTCATAGACTTTTTAGTTTTGGAACTATGGTAAGGAGGACTCCCTACTTTATTGGCACCCTTAAAGTGTTCCCTCTTAATGCTTTGCAGAAATGCTATGAGGTACGGTGTTTGCGGCAGTCTCCCGGGGGAGGGGTATGTGTCTAGTCAGTTTGGGGAGATTTTGCTGAATCCCAGTTTGCCTTGGGTTTCATAAGACACACCTGAATGTTCTTGAGTCCCCAAGAAAACCAAGCCCTATAGTTAGTGCATTAGATTCCCCCAGAGATACAGACTGTTAGGGCCTAGCTAGGTTCATCAAGGAACTGGCTTACATGATTACAGAGGCTGAGAAATTACCTAGCATACCATTTGAGAACAAGACAACCATGACTCCGTCCAAGTTCAAAGGCCTGAGAACCAGGGGAGCTAACAGTGTTTCTCATGCTGTGTCTGATGGCTAAGGATCCAGGGGGTGGGGGTAGGGCATTCCCTTCTACATCCTGAAGTGAAGTTCAAGGGTGGGAGAACTTGGGTTACTGTTGTGAAAAGAAGATGAACGTCATAACTCCAGAAGACGGGGTCATCATGCTCTGCCTTTTTGTTCTGTCTGGACCCTTAACCAATTGGATGACATCTACGTATGGAGGGAGGGAAGCTCTTCTGTTTCTTGGTCCACTGATTATAATATGAATCTTTCCCCCAAGTTCCTATGAAAGGAATACTGAGCACTCATGGCCTAGCCCGCTACCTGAGCACACTAGTCCAGTCACGCTGATGCCTGAGGTTAACCCTCGTGAGCCCAAGTCTGCCCAGGCAGAGGCAGAGATGGAACGTCGGGAATTTCATTTGGAGATTCGCATTACTTATTGAGAGTCTGCAATCGCCAGAATCCAAGATTTCCTTTCTCTCTCCACTCCTTTCTCCTGATAGCCTCACTTCTCACCTGAAAGAGAAATTGGAAGCTTTGTGTGATGGTGCACACCTGAAATCCCACACCTTGAGAGGCTGATGCAGAGGCATGGTGGGCTTACGTCCAGCTTGCTGGGTCAGGGAGTGGATGGAACAGATAGAACTCAGTGGACACAGGGGTTAAGTCCTTATCTTTGTAGAGATTTTAGATTTTTTTGTGTGTGTGTGGAAGATCAAAGGTCAGTGCATAGAGTAATATTGCTTTATAAACACACAGTTTTCTTTGACTGAGAACAAATAGGATACACGCAGAACTATGTTTCAAAAATAAAAAAAATGGTGTTTGCCTGCACAGCTTGACTTTGTATTCTCAGGGCAGAGTGACAGCATTGAGAGGAACACTGATTAGTATTTTTATAACAGTAGGAAAATAATTTCTGCCCAAACATTGATTTGTCTTTGAATGGGCTTCCTGGAAATTCTTTTCTTCCCCAGGCTGCAGGGTGCAGCGCTGGCACATTTCATGTGGAGTTAAGCAAGGAGATCTTGCTGTTAATCACCTTGTAGTTGCTGGTTTCTGCAGGTGCAGCAGTGCCTCTTCAGTCATTACTGCTTCCTGGCTGCAGACACACCCGGCCCCCTCTTGTTGTGTCTTGATTAATGAGATTGAAGAGGCTCTTGTCTTATATAGTAATACATTGTTCAGGTTCTTGTGGATGTATACCGCCTCCCGTTGGCTTAGACACAGCCATTTACTCACCATCTTCATGGGAGAGCTTTTAAGTCCTGTTAGCTGAAGCTCATAACATGAATTTGTCAGGTCATGTGTTTCTTCGTGCACGTGGGTTAAGACTGTGGAGGTCTTTGCTCTGGAGATCTCATCCATTTCAGGAGACATGGAAATGAATTTAGTATGAGAGTTAGAATGAGATGTAGTTAAGGTCTCAGTGCAAAATATCCAGCACACATGTGACCAGTCACGTTGTCTCCAGATGGTGGAGGCGTTTTGGCAGGTCCAGGAACCTTCTGGATTTGGCTTAGCTGGGAGAAGTAGGACGAAGGGCAGGGCTTACAAGTTAGAGGCTAGCTCTGTTTGGCTAAGCTCTCTGCTTCCCAGTTGTTGTGGAACAGACACACCGGAGCCAGCATACCTTTAAAGCCAGATGAAGTGTATCTCCTGAACCATGAGCCACACTAAAGTCTCTCTCTTTTAAGGGACTTTTTTTGTTACAGCGATGAAAGATACAGCTAACACCATGGCTTAGCATCCTGTGTAACTGACATTCGATTTCGGAGAGGCGTTTCTTGCTTCTTGAGATACTTGTACCCAACTCTTGCAGAAGTGGAGTCTCTAGCTGGTCCCAAGATTGGAAGGCCTTAGGGAAGATGGGAAGGTGAGATGCTGGTGGCATTAGTAATGGTGGCTAGGACAAAATGTGGTTTTCCCATGAGCTCTTTTGACTCTAATGGAGGAGGAGGAGGAGGAGGAGGAGGAGGAGAAAGAAAAATAGGAAATAAAGGCACAGATGCAGTGCATTCCTTTTCTTTCTGCTGTGGGGAAAACTTGACAGAGGCAATCAAGGAAGAAAGGTTTGCTTTGGCTGCAGTTGGAGGGTACTTCCATCAAGGGAGAGATGTCTGGTGTCAGGAGAAGCAGGTGGCCGGTCATGTGCCACCTGTAGTCTGGAAGCAGAGCGTGATAAATGCTGGTGTTCTGCCACCTGTCTCCTGTTTATTCAACCCAGGAGCTCTGTCCAGCGAACAGTGTTGCTCTCGTTTAGAGTGGGTCATCCTGCCCCAGCTAACCCAGTCTAGGAAACTCCTCGTAAGGATGATGGAGCTTTGTCCCCAAGGTGATTCTAGATCCTGCCAACTTGACAGTCAAATTATGCCAAACAAGGACATTCCGATTTGTCTTTCTGTAGTCAGTGGATTAGCAGTGAAGGTTCTTGAACAAAGAATAAGTAGACAATTTAATGGATTTGCAGTTTAGTTAGAGCAGAAGCAGCTCATAGCTTGGTACCCAAGAGCCTTTGGAAGCATGGTAAGGGGGCAGTGAACTCACGCAGACTCTGTCCCCTGCTCTGGAGAGTGACTCACTGCATATATTCATTCCTCAATTTCTCTCTCCTCTCTGCTCAGACTGGAGTTTTCTTCAGTTCCCCGATGCATTAATTCAAAGATGACCTTTCTTTTACCATGTGAGTTTGAATACCCAAAGCTATTTTCATTTGTTCCAGATTGTCACAAAAGCTTGATGTCCAGGTGCCAACTGGAAGGGCCAGACCTGGCCTGTGGAGGATTGTTTTAAAGTTGAGTTCTAAATTAAGCACTTTGGGACAGAAATGAGATGTGGCCTAGTTCTAACTTACCAGTTAGCTATAAAAGCTATGTATGTTTTCCCTCTTTGCTTAAATCCTTCCCTGTCTAACTCGTTTAGAGACAAAAGACACATAACTCAGCCCTAGGAACATCTGGATCCCTCTGCTCTCATTTCTGATTTCCTTCTGAATAGTTTTTGTCTTGCTGCATACTTTTAAAAAGTCTGACTACAAAGGAATTTCTCCTGGCACTATAGTATTAATTTGTTTTAAATTTCTTTTTTCTTTTTTTAAGATTTATTTATTATATGTAAGTACACTGTAGCTGTCTTCAGACACTCCAGAAGAGGGCATCAGATTTCGTTATGGATGGTTGTGAGCCACCATGTGGATGCTGGGGTTTGAACTCAGGACCTTTGGAAGAGCAGTCGGTGTTCTTAACTGCTGAGCCATTTCTCCAGCCCCTGTTTTAAATTTCTATCTCCTATCTTATAAAGTTATCAAAATGGTATTTCTAAATGAGTTCTTGATATGATTTAGACCTTCTAAAAAGGATTTATTCTTATTTTACTTATGTGTGCACATCTGAGTGTATACTCCTTATGCGCTGGTGCCCCGGGAGTCCCGAAGAGGTCGCTGGATCCCTCATGCTGGAGTTGTGGGATCACAACAGGAGATTGTGATCCATCCAATGAAAGCTCTGGGAATGAACTCGGGTCCTCTCAAGAGCAACAAGTGCTCTCAACTGCTGAACCATCTCTCCAAGTCCCAGAACCTCGAAGTTCTAAACAGCACTGTCTGGATTAGCAGGAGCAGGGGTTGTGTATATAGGGAGACAAGACATACATAGTACAAGCTTCGGAGCTGGAAGAACCTGGTTCCAAATGCTTCCTCTGCCCTTACTCCTTGGTGGCAGGAGAGTATTGTGAACTACTCAGTTATGCTTTAAGTACGTGGGTAGAACGTATACTAGGTTTGTTCTCTTCATGTCAGTGAACTTTGAGACTTAGAGTAGTAGAATCTTGGTGAACTTACAGGTAGAGGGGTTACAGAGATGCTTGGTGGTAAAGCAGACACGCTGCTTTTGCATAGAATGCAAGTTCAGTTCCCATCACCCACCCTGGGAAGCTCACAACCTCCTGCAACTTTGGCTCCAGGAGACCCGACTTCTCCAGCCTGCGCAGGTACTGCATTCATGTGCACACACTCTTAGTCATGTACACATAATTAAAATAACACAAATATGAAAGAATTACACATAGAATTTAAGGCTATCCTTTGATCTACAGACCTCTTGAGACTGTTGAGGCACAAAGAAGTTAGAAAGGAGTTTAGCGTGATGTTACCTCGGGTCCTCAGCTCTGTTCTGTCTGGGCATTGGCTTCTTCATTGTCTATTTAGAGGATTACATTTACATCCAGGACTGCTAAGAATATAAAAACAGGTAAAGCACAGCATCAGGCTTCTTCCAGGAAGTCGGTAAAATTGTGACTATTGCTGTTAAGAGCAGAAAATTTGGAATTTTTTTTAAAGTTGTGTTACTTTCTGTCTTGGATTTCTTTTTTTCTTTCTTTTTTTTTTTTTTTTAAGATTTATTTGTTTATTATATGTAAGTACACTGTAGCTATCTTCAGACACTCCAGAAGAGGGAGTCAGATCTCGTTAAGGATGGTTGTGAGCCACCATGTGGTTGCTGGGATTTGAACTCAGGACATTCGGAAGAGCAGTCAGGTGCTCTTACCCACTGAGCCATTTCACCAGCCCCCTGTCTTGGACTTCTTTTTGCATCACAGTAGAGACTGTTTTTATTAGCTTGTTTTATTGCATATATTAATTAAAGCAATGTTGGATTTTATGATGACATTATCTGTACATGATGTACTTTGGTCATATTTACACTATGTTACCCTGTCTTGTTACCTCCCACTGATCCCATGCCCCTCCTAACTAGTCCTAAATAGTCCCTCTCTACTTTATTGTATGTCTAAGTTGTCATCATCATCATTATGATTGTCGTTAGCAAGTGATTTAATAGGTTGCTTATGTGCGTGTGTGTGTGAGGGTTATTTTGGCTCACAGTTCAGAGGACTCGGTCCCTAGTTGTCTCGCTCCTTTGCCCCTGGGTCTGCTGAGGCAGGTAAGGGTGGAGTGGTGTAGAGTTACAGGAAACCGAGGGAAATAAAACCCACTGTTGGGAAAGCCTACATTCCCCCTGTATTTAAAAAACAAAACAATTCAAAAACCATTTGTTTGGGTTCTTACACTGAATTACACTTTTGAAAAATCATTTTGGTATAAGTGTAGCTTCACATGTATTTAACACCAATAACACAGATATCCCAAGTGCTCTTCCTATTTTTTCTAATGAAAGCATCTTTCATAAGCATATAGGGTCAGGAGAGTGACTCCAGCACAATCTACAGCCCATATTGAGATTGTGCTTATGTATTCTTAAGCAGTTTAGTCATCTGTACACACAGACTACTGCCATAGTCAAAATTTAGAATCATTCTGCCTACAGATGGCTCCTATGTGTGACCCCTTTTGGCCATAGCTGTCTCTGACCTTCTCCTTGCCCTGACCCTTGGAGAGCACTGACTGACCTCTGTCTTTGCTATTTCAAGAACATTGTATCTCTCCATTGGCAGTATATATCTTCTGTTCTTCTTCCACTTCCCCCTCCCCTCCCCTTCCCCCTCTCCTCCCCTCCCCTCCCCTTACCCCTCCCCTCCTCCCTCCCCTACCCCCTATTTGTTTTCCCTGCTCCTCCATTCCCTTGCTTTCTTTTCTGGCTAACATTTGGGCATAGGAAGCAGTTTTAAGCCCTAGTGGTTCATCACAGACAACCAGGCTCTGGATGCTGTCCTGTGTCATAGAGGAGTTTATGGGACTGGCATCTGATATTCATGGCCAATGGTTTCTTTAAAGGATTTATTTATTCATTTTTATTTTACTTACTATATGTTGGCATATTTTGTGTCCATGTATTTGTGTACACCTCATGCATGCAGTGCCCGAGGAGGCCAGAAGAGGGCGTCATATCCTCTGTACCTGGAGTTACAGGTGTTGTAGGCCACTGGAGTACTTGGGAACTTAGCAACAGTGCTTCACATAGGTGTTTCGTTGGATAACACAAGTTATTTCTTTTTGTTTACAGATTGTTCTTTCATTCTCTTTCCCTGGTCTTTTCCGAAGAGGGTTTGTCTTAGAAAGGGTTTCTATTCCTGCACAAACATCATGACCAAGAAGCAGTTGGGGAGGAAAGGGTTTATTCGGCTTACATTTCCATACTGCTGTTGATCACCAAGGGAAGTCAGGACTGGAACTCAAGCAGGTCAGAAAGCAGGAGCTGATGCAGAGGCCATGGAGAGATGTTCTTTACTGGCTTGCTTCCCCTGGCTTGCTCAGCCTGCTCTCTTATAGAACCAAGACTACCAGCCCAGAGATGGTCCCACCCACAAGGGGACCTCCCCCTTGATCACTAATTGAGAAAATGCCCCACAGCTGGATCTCATGGAGGCATTTCCAACTGAAGCTCCTTTCTCTGTGATAACTCCAGCTGTGTCAAGTTGACACAAAACTAGCCAGTACAGAGTTTAATTTTTCTGAGGTCTGATTTCAGCCTTCCCTCCTGTGAGTCAGCCTCAGTGTCAGCCAGGAGAACCACTGAGGCTGTGAAGTTCTCCCTCCACTCCCTGCCCCACCCCTCTGCCCCACACCCTCCCCCCCAACTGTGTTTGTAGTTTTTCTCCCAGTGATTTTAAAGACTGGCTTCCTTGAAATAGATTACAGATGCAGCACTCATGTAAAAGATACAACACTTTATGGAACTGTATGGCTGACACTTTTCTTAACATGGGCATTTTTGTCACCTGATAAAAGGAGCCTGGACCCATTGTTGTCCTTTCTCCATTTCTTCCTCCATAAGCAGCTTGCTGGTTCACAGTGCTTCCTGGTTTGCAGTTTTGCCCGTGTTAGGAAATGGAGCCATCCCGCAGCCGCCTCTGGGCCTGGCTTCTTTCACCCGGGTGGTTTTCAGTGTCCATTGAGTCTAGCTTTCCTTTTCAGTGCAGAAGAATGCTTCGTGCTCTGGCTAGGCTAACGCTTGTTTTGTATTTATTGGTTGGTAATCAGTCACACTGGTGTGGGTATTCTTACACAATTTATGTAAGCTTGAATTGAATGAGCCATGGAAATAATTAATATAGTACATATTCTTTGAAGTAATGTTTACCTCCTTTGCTCATTTTAAAACTGAAGATTTATTTGGGGCATGTGTGTGTGTGGGGGGGTGGGGGGGTGTGTGGTGTGTAATTTGCATGTGTGGAGGCAGGGAACCACTTCTGAAAATGGTTCTGGCCTTTACCCTTGATGAAGCATGGTCTGCTTTGTTTCTATTGATGGACTGTGTATGTCAGGCAGCTCGTGTGTAGAGATTATAGGTACTTGTCCCTACACATCCTGTGTCCTGTGGTATGTGCCCTCCCGACCCCCACATCCACCTCACCGTGGCAGGCTTGTGCCTTTACCCACTGAGCCACCCCCCTGGTCCTAAACTGACTTTTAAACTTTTTATTTTTATTGAGGTGTAAGAGGTGTTTTTATAGAGTACATTCTAGATGTAAATCTTTGGTTTGATCTGTTCTTTGCCAACACTGTTTTTCTCATTCCTTGAGGTGTTTTGTAATTTCTGGTTACTGACATTTGTAATATTTATAATTTCAACAGACCCAATTTGTTGTTTGCTGATTGAATTATTTTTGGTTATATGCATTTGATTGTTTATCTAAGTCTAGCCTACAGCTGCAAATTTATTTCAGTGTTTTCTTGTGAGAGTTTTGGGGGTAGGTACATAGCCCAGGGGTAGCGCCTGCGTGGGGAGACTAATATTACTTTTAAAAAGCATGTTTTGGTTTTGAATTCATGCTTGTTGTCTTAGTTAGGGCTTCCATTGCTCTGAAGAGACACCATGACCAAGGCAGCTCTTTTAAAGGACAACATTTAATTGTGGCTGGCTTGTAGGCTCTGAGGATCAGTCCATTATCGTCATCGCTGGAAGCGTGGCAGCCTGCAGGCAGACATGGTGCTGGAGGAGTGGAGAGTTAGGTAGCCAGGAAGCAGCTTCCTTTCCACCCTGGGCACCTCAAAGTCTAACCCCACAGTGACGCACTTCCTCCCAGGCCACACCTATTCCAACAAGGACACGCCTCCTAATAGTGTCATTTCCAAGCACTCAAACACATGAGTCTATAAGGGCCCAAACCTACTCAAACCACCACACTGGTGATCCATTTGGAGCTGATTTTTTTTAATGTGATTATAAAGAATTTTTATACTCTACAACATTTTATTGCTTTACACTTTACATTTAATTCCATGATCCATTTTGAGTTGGTTTCCGTAAAAAGTGCCAGAAGTGTCAATACAATTTGCTGAACTTGAATCCAGTAATTAAATAAAAACTTTTAGGTTAAAAATTTAAGTGCCACAGATGCAGTCGTTAGACTTTGTGGGAGGAAAGTTTTCCTTCTGGGGAGGAATTACAATTGAGAAGCAATCTTCTACTTTATTAGTTCTTAAAGAAGAAAAATAACCACAATAGAGAGAACTGAGCTTGGAAGAATGTGTAACAGCTTCATTTCCCCAGTTACAAAAAGCAAATAACCCTTCTTGCCAAAAGGAAAGAAAAGACCATTGAAAACCAAATTACCATTTTACCCCCTGGGTGTGTGTGTGTGTGTGTGTGTGTGTGTGTGTGTGTGTGTGTTGGGAGGCAGTGTTTAGCAGGTGTGAGACCCTGGGCCCAGTCCTCATCACTGACAGAAGAAATGAAATAATTCTTGATAGAAAGGTGTCTCCCAGCACTGTTAGAAGATTTTGACTAGACTAGCATCTAATGGGATTCTTATAATAAACAAAAAGTTTCTCCTTGGAGGTAAAACCACTGTTTGATTGGTTGGATGGTGGTTTTCAAGACAGGGTTTCTCTATGTAGACCAGGCTGGCCTCTAACTGGAGATCCACCTGCCTCTGCTTCTGAATGCTGCTATTACAAGTGTGTGCTACCACTACCTGGCTACATGTTTTGTTACAAAAGGTCAAAAGTTACAAGTGAACACAATGATCCACAATTCTAAACAGTTATGCTTCAATGACTTAAGTCTTTGTGGAACTCTGTGTGCTTATGATTTTGTCAGCACAAGCATGGCATGAGTTGTCTGGGAATCCCATTTCCTCCACCCAGTTCTTCTTTAAGAAAACCTTTGTTGATAAGGTTAGGCTTTTTGTCCTGAGAAGCCAGGGGACTGTTGGGTCTTAATTCTTGCAGACACACCATTCCTCCCAGTGACGTGTTAAAATTATGTCTCATTACCTTGCTTACTTTGAAGATAACATTTTCAAAACAATTGTTACACATCCATTAAAATGCTACAGTAGGGCTGGAGATTGGCTCAGCCGAAGATGTCTGCCTGAGTTCAGTCCCTGAGTCCCAGGTGACGGAAAGAGAGAACCAACTCCTGCACGTGATTCTCCAACCTGCATGTGTGTGCTATGGCACATGTGCACATAAGCGCGCGCACACACACACACACACACACACACACACACACAAAACAACAACAACAACAACAACAACAACAACACATGTATACTTATCATGTCAATTAAAAGAATAGAAAAAAGTGCCCCAATTCCTGTTCTCAAGAGTCACTAAGTAACTTAATGTCCTCAGTTACATTGCAGAAGAGTCTGGTAAAATAAGTTGGTTATCTATTTGATGACGTGCATAGTATTTTGTAGTGCTTTAAAGTTTTTCTAGAAGTGACCTTTAACTTTATAGTATCCATGTACAGTGCACTATACCATGTAATTCTGCATTTAAGAGTGTACAGTGTAGTGGTTTTTAGTGTGTTCAGAAAGCTGTCCGGATAACACTGCTCACTCCAGAAGTTAATAGCTGCCTTTGATTTGTGTTCACTGTTGTGTGTGTGTGGCACACTTCAGATAGATGTGATTTGTGTTCACTGTTGTGTGTGCGTGGCACACTTCAGATAGATGTGAAGAAGCTTACATTATAACCAATAATTATAAGAAGGCCAGTGTGATGCAGAGATCAAAGATGCTAGTAGGAGCCAGTTGTGTGTGTGTGTGCGCCAGGAAACTCTTCTCTTGGGAATTAGAGGTTCCTAAATTTGAGGCTATCCTGGTCTACATAGCAAGTTCTAGGTCAGCCAGGTCTATATAGCAAAACTTGGTCAGAAAAACAGACATACAACAAAACTAACACACACACAATCCCAAACTGACACCAATATAATTTTGTTAGAAGGGAAAACACGCTACCCTAAATCTGAGTCTGGTAGTGCCTACTTGTCTATCTAATGGCTTAACCTGTTTTCCTCTAAAACTTCTGCTTCCTTCTTGAAGTTCCTTTGCATTTTTCGACTAGAGGCCATGTTCCACATTAGCGTAGGAGACTCATGCAGGTTGTATATCTGAAGGGGCATGATGAGGGATAAACATGTTCACATGACATTGATTTTATATAAGCATAGAGATAAACAGTATTGCATGTTCCTTGCAAAGCATTGCTTAGTATAAAAAGATATGTTTAGAACACAGCTTTTGCATGACCCGTCAAAGAAGACTTAAAAATAAAGGCTTAGTCTCAGACAGTGAGAAATGTGATCTTATGAATTTTCCATTTCTCCTTGCCTATCCCACCTCTGCCACTTGAATTATTTTATTTTATGTGTCTGGGTGTTTATTATTTGCATGGATGTTTGTGCACTTTATGCCTAGTACCCATAGAAGCCAGAAGAGGGCATCAGACTCCCTGGACCTGGAGTTATAGATGTTGTGAGCTGTTATGAGGTGCTGGGGACAGAACCAGGGTCCTCTGGGAGAAGAGCTGTGCTCTTAAGCCCTGAGCCACCTCTCCAGTCTTACTCTCTCTCTCTTTTGTCCAGCGGTGATTCTGCTTTGGAAATGAACATGAAGTTCTGGCATATGAAAGCAAAACATAGTCACAGACAAGACGAAAGGGAATTCACAGACAAAATAACCCCACAAAGCCGGAACTCCACCCAAACCCACAGACAGGTTCCTATAAACCCTTTGTGAGATGCTGAAGTCCTCACGAACCTGGGCCAGTCCCCAACCCCACCCACTTAGATCCTCCTACTTCAATCTCAGCTCATGTGAGGTTTCTGTACAGGTGTCCCTGCCGCTGTGACTCCGCTCTTTTTCCTGTCCGTGGTGCCAGGATGACCTTAGCTCTTCATTTTGTAACGGGGTGTCTGGTGAGGTAGAGACAGGGAGGTGGTGATCTGTGTGTCTTCCTCCACAGCTGTAAGTTCCTCAAATCCCTTTGTACCCCTGGTGCTTTGCATTGTGTCTGAACCATATTAGAGACTTGACAGATGACATTTTGACCACATGAATACCTTTCTGAGTGACAGTTTGTGGACTATAGTGGTTGTAGAGAGTGGTTGTATGAGCAAATTTTACTCATCTGGGCTTAGGGAGTTTTCTCCCCTCCTTCTCTCCCTCCCTCCCATCTTCTTTCTCTGCACACCCCCCCTTCCCGTTCCTCTTTTCTTATTTCAGAGTACATGGAGTGTTTATTGTTGTAGTACTGTGCCTTACTTTGAGTACTCTGCAGATGGGATTTAGCACCCATCAGAGTACTGACATAGCTCTACTGGGCCAATGACCCAGTCTCCAGATCCAGGGCTTATTTTACCCATTGCTGCGTTTCTTGAACTTTCTGTTATATTTGAAAGAATCATAACCCTTCTATTCCTGAAGCTCGTCCCTCCCGTTTCTGGAATGGTACAGTTCCACATCGTACGTCAGCCCGCATCACAGACCTCCCTTGCTAGCATGCATCTTGGTATTCGTGTCTCCGGGGCTTTCAGGTCCCGCCTCTCTCTCCACAGCATGGCTATGTGGGTTCTCAGCCACCGCAGCTGCCCCTTGACCCTATACCAGAATAGTCCTCTTTCACCCACTTGCTATATGCAGCTATTTATTGATTTAACATTCTGTCATTCTGATCTCTTGCCAGCTCAATTTCTGAAGCCAAAAATCTGTCTGGAAGTCAATTCTCTGGGTCATAGCCTTTTAAACTCTGGGTCACAACCCCATATTAGGTCACATAACTGAATGGGCGTGTCCAAAACTTCCTCAAGTGTGTTATGAATCCAAGGTGCTTTAAGCTTTGATTGCTTGTGTGGTGGCATGGAATTTTACTGTATAGTCTGTAGTCTTAGCACACAACACATTCGTTGGCATTGCACATCGTAAAGCTACAGAGATTTGAGAATATAGTATATTATGAACTGCAGTGGTTTATTGCATATGCAAAAGTGTTTTATAGAAACATAATGATTTAATTATGAAAGATTTTAAATATATCTTATTTAGTTTTAATTATTTATATTTGAGATTTTAACATATTTATACAGTGTACTTTCATATCTGCCTCCATTTGACCCCTCCAATTTCCTTTGTACCTCTCTCTATCCCAACACCAACATACCCTTCCCCAACTTCTCCTCATCTTCCTCTTTTTTTTTTAAAAAAAGAAATAATCCAATCAAAAAAATCCAATCAGTGCTTCCTATATACACATGGGGGTGGAGCCATCTACCCGAGTATGGGTCATCTCCAAGTGGCCACACTCTTCAAAAAAAACCAACTCCCTCTCTGATACCAACTACTAATAGTTCCTTGGCCAGAGATGAGGCCCTGTCACTCCTCCCCAGATTTGTGCTGGAGTTTTGACTGACTTGACCCTCTTTCTATACAGGACCTCACAGGAAATCGGAGCTGATGTGAATCCATGATTGCAAGGGTCATGTTGTATGCAAAGGGCCTCACACAGCCTCTCATCTGACTTGACATTGTTTCTCCCTCCTCATCTGCAGGGTTCCTTGAGAGTTTTGTCCCCCCCCCCAACCTCCTCCTTCACCCCAACCCCACTCCTGTGTGTGAGTGCCCTCCCTCCCTGTGTGTGAGAGCCCTCCCTCCCTGTGTGTGAGAGCCCTCCCTGTGTGTGTGAGTCCCCCCTCCTGTATGTGTAAGTGTTATTCCCCGGATGTGTCAAATTAGTGTATCTTTGGCTTGTGTTGTATTAGAATGTTTGATTTAAAAAAAATTGCTATTCGAGTTTCTGACTTGACCTTCATTAAAAAAAAAAAATCACCAAGTGAATTTCAGCTTGGGATGAGGCCAACTGTTCCTGATGAGGTCTTAGACATACCTCTTCCATTTTGTTCTGTGTGTTTATGCAAATTATTGTTTTTAGGACTGACTATTATGAAATTAATATATTGATCTACTCTGATAAACATAGAAGATAAACATACTCTGTGTCATGCTGTATCAAATGTCGAACCAAGAGATAATTCCTTATATAAGAATAAATAAGATCATTCATATTTTTAGTGTGCAAACTTATTTCATACTTAATAAATATATAATCGAATAGTTATTTTTAAATAAGTTTATTCATGATTTATCACTAGTATTCAAGAAACTGGCTGGAAGGTTTAGAAGTTTATTCTAAGATCTTTCTTCCTATCAAATTTATCACGAAGATCTTAATTTTTTTCTCCTACCTTTTCTACACTTGATCCTATCTTTCCAAAGTCACTGCCTTCTTTCTTTAGTCCTGTTTGTTGCAGATGACAAAGTTACCTCCCTTGGAGTCCCAGGTCCCCAAGTTAGGACTTACCACTTATATAAGTATGTATCAAATGTTAAATCTGCTTGTTATTTCTTTCCAGTCTTGCTAATTGCACAACCACTGTTTTTCCTAACTACACACACACTGTTGTATTAATGCTTTATAGCATCTCGCTGGCCTGAGTTATCCACGAGTTGTTTTGATTACCTTACACTCAGAAAGATTTGGGCCCTCTTTAGAGCCACACAAGGGGATGGTGTGGCTATGATATGTGTACATTTTCTGCCTTGTCTCAGAAGTAAACTTGGGCTGGAATCAGGGCCTGATGAAAGAACAAACTTTCTTTTCGTCTGTAGACTCATACTCACCCCTATGACCTCTGGGTCTCTCTTGGTCACCAGAGCATTCAGTATTTTCTCCACAGCAACCAACTCTCTGACATCGGTTAGATGTCTTGTAATGTTGATCAGTCTTGACACTGTCTTCCTGCAGATAACTTCAGATCTCAGAGAATAAGGTGTCAGTTCATAGACTGCCCTCATGACACCAATCCTAAGTCCAGACAGACAACGGTGTTCTGACTGACTGTGTAAATCACAGGCCCATATGGGCCTTCCTCAGGTGAATTATTTACTACAGTAGGTCACAGAACTCAGAGGATCATTTTACACGTTTAATTATTTAGTATAAAGTATACAACCTGAGAAATGGAAGATGCTCATAGGGTAGGGTCTCAGGTTGGGGAGGGGCTCCCCGGCTTTCCAGGGACACTCCCTTCTCAGCATCTCCATGTGTTCTTCAGTGTGCATGCTCTCTACACCATGTCCTTAAGGGGTTTTTGGCATGGTGTATTAAATCATTAGCCATTGGTGACCACACCCGTTGATTTAAAGTGTCAACTTAGACTGGCGTGGTGGCACATGCCTTTAATCCCAGCAGTCAGGAGGCAGAGGCAGGCGGATTTCTGAGTTCGAGGCCAGCCTGGTCTACAAAGTGAGTTCCAGGACAGCCAGGGCTACACAGAGAAACCCTGTGTACTGGCTAGCTTTGTGTCAACTTGACACAGCTGGAGTTATCACAGAGAAAGGAGCTTTAGTTGGGGAAATGCCCCATGAGATCCAGCTGTGGGGCATTTCCTCAATTAGTGATCAAGGGGGAGAGGCCCCTTGTGGGTGGGACCATCTCTGGGCTGGTAGTCTTGGGTTCTATAAGAGAGCAGGCTGAGCAAGCCAGTAAAGAACATCCCTCCATGGCTTCTGCATCAGCTCCTGCTTTCTGACCTGCTTGAGTTCCAGTCCTGACTTCCCTTGGTGATCAACAGCAGTATGGAAATGTAAGGCAAATAAACCCTTTCCTCCCCAGCTTGCTTCTTGGTCATGATGTTTGTGCAGGAATAGAAACCCTGACTAAGACACCCTGTCTCAATAAATAAATAAATAAATTAATTAATTAAATTAAAAAAATAAAGTACCAACATGCCACAACCCAGAATCACATGGGAAGTGAACCACAATGGAGGAGTTGTGTATATCAAGTTGCCCCATGAGCATGTTTGTGGGGGAATCATCTAGATTGTTAGTGATGTAGGAAATCACAGTGGACCCCAAGTCATGTAGTAGAGGAGAAAGCTAGACTAGAGCCAAAGCTAGCAGCAAGCAGCTAGCATGGCTGCCTCTGTTTCTCTCTGCTCTTGATTGTAGATGTTGTGTGAGTAGTAGCTTGACATCCCTGAAACGGTAGACTGTAACCTGGAACTGAAACCCGATAAAACCTTTCTCCCTTAAGTTGCTTTTGGTCACAGCTGCAGAAACAAACTAGAAGAGTAAGGTCAACATCCAGCATCTTCCTCTCTGCCTCCCTTAACTTTAGGAGCTAGCAAAGATGGAAAGTCCCAGTTTGCCAATCAGGGTTGGTTGCCCTGACAACCAGCCCCCTTACTGAGGCTATGCAGGACCCCTCAGCCACCAGTCATCTCATTAGCATACCAAAAGAAACTCATAACTGTTGGGGGATTCCCAAGGGGTTAGAAGCTTTGTGCCAAGCTACTGGGGCAAAGAGCAAACAAGATCCTATTGTTCCTACCATGTCTTGGCTACAGTTGCTGTCCCCCCCACCTCAGGGCTCCACAGGGAGCAGGTCCATTGAGCGGACCCTTAGCTGACTCTAGGTCACTGCAGAACCCACAGAAGGAAGATGCTCGCTTTAAGCAATGGTGTTTCTGTAATTGTTCTTGGGGCTCCCCCTACCCCGCCCCATAATTGTGCCCTGTCACTTCTGCAAGGGCTAGCCTTTCTAGTCTGTGTCCTGTGTGTGACACACCTGAGACTATCATCATCTCACAACATTTCATTGCATGCTGTTCCTCCCATCCCAAAGGACTTGAGATGTAATACAACGGTAATGTGGCAAGCAAGCAGGGATGGCAAGGGTGACATCAAGATTAATGTGTGATGCCTCAGTGGGTAAAGGCTTTTGTTGCCAAACCTGAGCATCTGAGTTCAATTCCTGGGACTCAAAGGAGAGGCCAATGCAGTGTAGACGGACCATTCTGTTGCTCACTAGTCCTCTCCGGGTCTTGGGTGTGTTGGTTTCTTTCTTAATAAATGGTTTCTATTTCTATTACTAGTTGTGTGTTCTGAGTTTGGCAAGAGTGTGTGTGTGTGTGTGTGTGTGTGTGTATGGATGTGTGTGTATGGATGTGTGTGTATATGTGTGTTTGTGAGTGTGTGTGTATGGATGTGTGTATGAGTGTGTGTGTATGTGTTGGTATGTCTATGTGTATGGGTCTGTGAGTATATGTGTATGGGGGTGTGTTTGAGTGCTTGTATGCAGACTGGAGGGTAGGACAAGGGAATCTCTCTTTAGAAAGGCACAGGGACAGCTTCTTGTATGAGAGGTGATTTAAAATGAAAAGCAGTGTTTGCTCTGGTTAATCTGTAGTTATTTATTTAGATGCATTTTTGATTATCTATCTAGGGCTGGAAAAGGGGCATCAAAGCCTTTATTCTCTTCTCTTCTTGAAAATCAAGGGCTTTGTCCAACCTTGAGGCCAAGTATGGTGACAATAGGTAATTTAAATGAGTTCTTTTTTTAAAAAAAAAAAATTACCTTTGCCAGTAGATTTACAGTGGTTTCCAAACTGTGGTAACTTATCCCTTAGGGAAGTAGATCTTCCCGGAAGAAGTAACCATTTCATCTTTGAAAAGAATAGCTTAATATCAAAAGCATCTCTTTTGTTCAGTGTCTAAACAGGATGCTCTGGTGGAAGAACCAAAATGCACTTTAGAGAAGAGAACTTTTGCTAAAAGAGTGCATTGGGCCACATGCATGCCTAGTCAGAAACTTAGATGGCAGTGGGGAAAAGGGTCCAGCTTTGGATGAAGAGGCAAGCCAGGAAGTGTGGAAAACCTCGGCTAATTAAAGTTGAGCCTCTAGGCTTGGTGCAGTATGGAAGACCCCCTTCCTTAGCCGGGCTGCTGCTTTTCTGACCTTGTCTGGGGAATTCTAAGCCCACACATATGCCTCTACCTGAGGAATATCATGTAGCCTCACTTAGATTATAGGGTCAATCTCCTTTCTCCTGATAAGATCGGTTTCAGCCAGCACCTGAAGTGCTTCCCTGTGCTGATGATGCATTCCAGGTTCCCTAAGTTCCCAGCCAATGACATTTCCCCACCCTGGATGTCCCCACTCTCAGTCCTCCCAAACTTTAGAAGCCGGTGAGTCACCCTAAGTTGATCTGCTACTGAGAGCTGCCCCATGTGGTCATTCAAGGATGCACTCTGAGAGCTTCAGGTGAAGATCAGTGAGAGTGGGGAGACCCATAGTTGGTACCCAAGCTCACTGTCTCAGCTCCCTCTGCCTTCATGGATTGAATTGGCCAGAGATCAGGGAGACCCACAAGGAAGTGCAAACCAGGAAGTAAAAGGGAAGAGGAAGAGGAAGGGGTGTGGCTGCCCCTAGATTCTCTCTTATTACTCAGGCCATTGTTGCTGGAGCTTACACTCTGAGCCAAGACTTTCCGTTCTCTTTCAGATAAAGTCCTGGGTTTGCTCTCAACTGCCTACATTGTTGTTCTTCACATCACACCCTTTCCCCCACATAAGGGATAGATGATTAGAGCTCTTCGATGAAGAAAAGGTCCTATCTGTTTTGTAGATAAAAATCATTTTCAGAATCATCAAGTGTAATTCAGCTTCAGTCTTCTTGGAAAATGAAGATTAGAATGTATTGAACTCTGAATTTAATGTGCTTCATAAAGGAGGATGCCAGCTATTATCCTTCCGCAGAAGGAAATTGTTGATAAGAAACCATTTGGAGCAGTGGGGTTCATGATGATGTCAGGAGCTAGAGAACTGCGGGCAGCTGAGCAGTCAGGTTAACAGGAGCCCCCGGGTTTTCTTTGTGCTGCCACCTGTGACTTAACACTACCCGTTTTGGGGGAGATGGGGGTTATAATTCTTCCATAAAATTAAAGAAGAATAGTCATTAGAAGCACTATTTTACTTTAATGAACATGTGTCCGTCTGTCTGTCAGTCCGTGCCCCCCCCCCCCCCCCGCCTGTAAAACCTACACTTTTCGGTCACCGATTCAGGACGGAATGGCTTGCTAATTCCTACCTGACCTCATTGTTCTGAAAAAGCTTTTGGCTGGAATGCAGACAGACTCCTCTGCTGAAGGAGGTCCTTTCCTTACCCAGCCCCTTCCAGTCACAAAGCCCCTGGAAAGGACCCAGCCCTCCAGTGACCGGAGTCAGCCACAGTGATTTCATATTCTGCTTTTCCAATGGGATTCTACAGAAGTTTGCCTGCTTCAGGCAGTTTACTGCAGCATTCTGTTTATAATACAATGCCATGCAAACTGTATGCATGCCCTTTAGAGCTCGCCAGAAGCCGCATCATCTCCCCAGTTAAGTGAAAACATACTTGTCAGGGTACTG
Source organism: Mus pahari (assembly GCF_900095145.1). Classification (NCBI taxonomy): domain Eukaryota; kingdom Metazoa; phylum Chordata; class Mammalia; order Rodentia; family Muridae; genus Mus; species Mus pahari. Next base: position 61,511,588 of record NC_034593.1, read on the forward strand.
CATTGGTTTCCTGTTGCTGCTGTTATGAATCACCATAAACTGGGAGGCTTGAAGCAGTAGAAAGAGATTCTCTCCTGGTTTTGTAGGCCAGATGTCTGAAACAGTGGGATTGGCTGGCTTTGAGATTTCCTGGTGAGCATGCGCTCACGCTTTGGCTTCTGGGGTCTCCTGACTCCAGCCTCTGTCTCCTTTTGTCAGAATGGGATCTGGTGGCTCTTGGGTCCACTTGGATAATGGGGGCGGGGGTGTGGTGTGGTGTGAGCACCTTTTCTTCAGTCACTTCTCCCCACATAAGGTAATAGTAATAGGTTCTGGGGCATAGCATGGATCCTTCTGAGGATTGCCATTCACTTAACTACAGGCACTTTGCCTGTTTTAACTGGTCCTTAAGCCTTATTATATGTTCGGTGTACCTAGTCTATATTTACTAAGAATATACCATTCTTAAATTATAATTTAAATTAAGTTAAAAATGAAAACATAACCTTTATATTTCTCAGTAACAAACCTAATCTTGACGATTTGTGCCGTGATTATACCATTAAATAAAAGGTAGAGAGAGGGTTGGGGATTTAGCTCAGTGCTGGAGTGCTTGCCTAGCACTGGGTTCGGTCCTCAGCTCTGAAATAAATAATTAATTAATTAATGGTAGGCTTGAAAAAAGAGCACAATTCCAGTGTTATTTCTAGTTGACATCAGTCAAAGTCCATAGATATTAAAACCCATAAAATAGTAAAAAAGTATTTTATTATTGTTTTTACACCTAGAAACTACTGTGTAATTAGGATACATTTGGGTTACATTGAATAGATGTTTAAACTAATTGAAAATTCTTGACATAATTGAAAATAATTTATTCGGGATTGAAATATGGTCAGTGCCATGATCCATAAGCCACATACCTTATGATCATGTTTACAAAGTGTTTGTGGAACTAGAGGTTATTTGTGGTAGATTCGTTTCTAATTTCATTTTTATAGAGGCCTACACTGTCTTTCCCCTTTTCATAGGATTGAGAAAGGAGCATGCACTGACAGGCTTTAATTAACCTTTCTCTATAAAAAAACGAATACTTCCAACTACAACTCCCACGTACTAACTGCACCGAAGGGCCCCAGGGCATTTGTGCTGCCCTCACAGGTTGCTTGGTTTGCCGGGTGGTGTGGGTGTGGCAGGGTTGGTGCTGGGTTACTGGGAGAGATCTCTCTAGCTGCTGTGTAAGCGCTTGGCTGGCGTGGCCCTCTTACTTGACTCAGTTTAAAAGTGAAGCCAGGGATGCCCGCACTTCCCCGAGAGTCAGTCTTCTGCTCAAAGCGCCAGAACCATTGGACGTGTTCCTGCAGAATCTCTTTGGATTCCTAGTTGGGAAGTGGTTTCCCCATCCTGGAAAGAGGTAAAACTGATGGTGTCCGTGACAAGGTAGTGTTAGGGTGTGCCCACCTGGGTGCTTCCCGGGCATTGCCTTCTGCTCTGAAGTGTAAGGCCTTGAAGACGGGGCTAGGGACACTGCGCTTTCTTTCACTCTTCTTTCTTTTCCTTCTCCTCCTCCTTGTCCTCTTCCTCCTCTTCTTTCTCCTCTTCCTCTTCCTCCTTGTCCTCTTCCTTTCCTCCTCCCCCTTTTTTTCTTCATCTTCTTCCTCCTTCTTTAGTTCTTCATCTTTTTTCTTCTCCTCTTCTTCTACAATAGAATTAGTCAGAGCATTTTTACAGTTGGCCTGTCAAACACTATTTTGTGAAGCTTTTGTCCAAATCTGTATTTTGACATTTTATTTTCTATTTTCTATCCTGTTCTTAGCCAAAAGCAGCAAAGGAAAGCTACCAGGCTTTATATTTAAGTCTCTGGCACTTTAGAGGGAGAGGCTGGACCCAGCACTACTACATAACGTTCTGAAAGTGCCTTTTGTTCCCAGGCAAAACATGGAATTGTTTTGGAAAGGTCATGCTTTCTTGTTTTCTAATTCCATTCTTGGGAGTTCTGACAGCGTGGGCCTGAAATGTGAGTCACCCCACTCCTCAAGGCGCTTTTCTTAAAATTCCTCATGTTACGTCTTTACCCTGAGCAGAGCCATTGCTGATAGAAGACTAGAGGCGCATCTCTCTGCCCGTAGATTAGTGTACCTTGCAACCCCCATTGGAAAAGTCTCTATGCAGAAGATGGTGTCAAACACAGTGTCAGAAATGAGCACAACGCAGACATTTGGTGTCTGTGGCATGCTCAGCCACAAACAGGACATCTAGAGACCATCAGGGAAGGGGAGGGGAGATTATAAGAGCCAGAGGCTGGGGGCTGGGGAGGGCCGAGTGTCTAGATCTGACAGGACCACCACAGTTATGAACTGCCAGCAGAAGATTGGTGCAAGGTTAATGCATTCAACGTTCCTGCATGGAGGGGCGAGGTGCCCGAGGAGCTGCGGCCAGTTCATCCCTTCTAGGGGAGGAGAGTCAGTTTTCTTTGGTGGCCTGGCCCCTGGTGGGTGGACTGTGCTCTACAGGATGGCCCCACATCCGTGAGTGTATGGACAGCACAAATCGACGTTGTGGGCTGTCAAATAAAGGGGAAAAATGACATGAACCTGGGAGGCTAGGGAGGCAGGAAGGGCTCTGGAGGAGTCGGGGTGGATATTACCAAAAGACATTGTTTGAAATTCTCAAGGAATAAATAAAAACAACAAGAGACCACGGGCTTAGCATAAACACCCAGAATTCTGCTTTGGTATGCAACTGAAATGTTTGAGTATGTTGCTGGTTAGATCAACCAGGTCACATTTTGTGACTCAGAGGTGTTATTGAAACGCTTCTCTTCAAACATGATTTGAAAAGCATCCATAAATAAATAAATAAATAAAGACATGCGTACATACAAAATAAAACCCCATGTGTCTCCTGCCTTTTCTCTTATGGCTGGGCCATGTGTTTTTGAAAATTATTTGCAGCTGTCCTCTTCCTGTGCCTTTCATTTGTACAGCACCGTTGGTTCACTCTTCCATGCCAGTCTTAGCATGGAGAAATTTGAGGAATGGTCCCTGACCTTAGAGAGAAAGCTTTTGGAGCGCCAGACGGCAGCTGTGAGAGAAATAATTGCAGTCTAAAGTAATAAATGCTGTCTTAGTGGTGAGACAAAGTGGATCTTGTAGTCTAAACTCTCTAGCCTAGAGCCTCCATCCATGTGTGTGCGTGCGTGCGTGCGTGTGTGTGTGTGTGTGTGTGTGTGTGTGTGTGTGTGTGTGTTTAGGGGCAGAGGACAATCTTGGGTGCAGTCTGTTGTTTTTGAAATGGGATCTGTCATTAACCTGGGGCTTGCAGAGGAGGCTTGTTAACCAAATTAGGACCTGGGATCCTCCTGTTTCTGCCTCCCTGGGGTTATAAGCATATAGCATCTTGCCTGTTTGTTTATTTGTTTGTTTGTTTTGTTGTTATTGTGGTTTAACATAGGTCTTGGGGATCAAACTCAGTTGTTCATGTTTGCACAGCAAGCTCTTTCCTGACAAAGTCATCTTTCTAACCCCTGGTCATTTTCTTTTGTGGAATTTTCTCCTCCTCTGTCTGTCAGTCTCCCTTTCAGATAGCCACATGTTTTGCTTCCTAACGCTTTTGCGTGCGCATGTATATGAAGGAATACATTGCCTGTATTTTAGGACAGATAGCAAATGTTCAAAGCAGTTTTAAATGTAATGAGCTCCCTCCGTCCTTCTGAGATCTTCTTTCCTTTGTTTTATTTTTTTGAGATTGAGCCTGGCAGCCTAACCCAGGCTGGTTTCAAACTGAAGACCTCCTGTCTCAGCATTCATGGTCTGGGATGACAGGCCTCTATTACCATGTCCACTGGTATTGTTGTATTGATTATAATGTTTCATACTGTTACTTAACAAAAAATTACTGGCTTGAAATGCCACAAGCTTATTGTTACAGTTTTGCAGATCACACTTCTGAAAATGGTCCTCAAAAATGTGATTGTGATCCTTCTGGAAGCTCGAGAGGAGGATTCACTCCTTGCTTTTCAGCCTTAGCAGCTGCCTGCACTCCTTGCTTGCCTCATAGCATCCTTCAGTATGGCATCCTTGCCTCATAGCATCCTGCAGCAATGGCATCCTACATTTTATGTTTCCACTCCTCTGAAGTTGATATTCCTTTTGTTTTGTTTTATTTTGTTGAGACCCGGTCTTGCTTTATAGGCCAGGATAGCTTACAACTTCTTATGTAGCTGAAGGAAAATGAAATTTAAAATGAAATTTGAGGCCTGGGACTCATGTAATTTATGTCAAATAAGTCCAGAGAAAAAAGTTGTGGGCTTGGAAGCCTGAGGCTGAGAACACAGTGGGACAGGCCTGGGCATGCCCAGCCAGGCCTCTGTTTAAAACATTCCTGACATAGTTTGGAGTCTTGTTAACCAGGTGTTCTGCTAACTTACACGTACCACTCTGCAAATGTGTTGGCATTCAAACGGGCCAATCATGTGTAACCGCGTCAATTCTTGGTAGCCCCTCCCCCTATAAAAACCCCTAGCTTTCAGGTCATGTGGTCGGTGCCTCTACTTCCTGTGTGAGGTACGCATCGGCCCGGAGCTCCACCATTAAACTACCTCGTGTTTTTACATCAAGATGGTTTATCCGTGTTTTTTGGGCGACGCCTTCTCAAGACTAAAGTGGGGAGGGTTCCCCACGAAAGTCTTACATAGCCCAGGCTGGCCTGCAAGTTGTTAAATAGTTGAGGCTTGCAACTGTAAATTCTCTTGCTTTAGCCTCCCAAATACTTGTATTATAGGCAAAGGAATAGAAATACAGGATTATACCTATCCCAACATCATAATTCTTGCCTCTGGAGTGTTTGGGCCCTGTGCCTACATGGGTACCTTGGGCCCATCTAGATGATACAGGAAGAGAATCTTTTGATTTATCACATCTTCTGTATCCCGTCTCCGTGCCAAATCATATTCACAGAAGTTAGGGACTAGGTTGTGGCTTCTGTGGGGGTATTACTCTTTACTCTGCTTACTCCTGTGATGATGATGGTGGTGGTGGTGGTAATGGTGGTGATAGAAATGAAGATAATGAAGAATAGCTATTAGTATTTTACATGCCAAGTGCTTTTAATAGTTTATTTTTAAAAATACAAATAAAACCAAATTCTTTTGTCCCTGAGCATGTTAAGAAAAAGTAGCATCAAGCTGACCTTCCTTACCAAAGTTGAGGATGACTTCCTCATGCAGCTGCCTGGAACCTTCTGGAATGTTTACACTAGCCCCTTTTGATTCAGGCACTGAAAGGCTAGTAAAATGCACGTGATCAACTACTATAAATGGCCTGGCAGAAATCAAGATATTCTCAAAGGACACTTATGTCTCCCTGTGTGACTGTCAGATGATTGGAACAACGGATCCCAAGTAAATGGGAGTGTCCCCAGAATATTATGCTCTGGGAAGGGAAAAAGACTAGTCAGAGGGAAACTCTCTAGGAAGGAGATCTCACACAATTCTTACAACTCCTCAGACCACTTTACAGGATGAGGCTGAAGCCCCAACAAGGATGGGTTCTTAGGGGCGGGGCCACACTGGACTGATTACAAGTGCATATCCCTGGCCTGCTGGTTAAACTTAAATCTCACTTCAGAAGCCCAGAAATGAGATGTGGGGCGTTATTGGATCTCTCCGGGCCTGCCCTGTGTCCTGCATTCAATAAGTCTCTTGTACCTGCTTCTCACTACTGGCTGCTTTTAAATGACTTAATGGCTGGCTGAATCTGGCTTGGGTGAGCCTCACATTCTGAGACAATATCAGTGGAGCACAAGTGCCTACTGTAATACATGTAAGCTGAGGCTGTGTGAAGATAGGTGGGGTTTGGAGGGAAATTTTGCAGGAATCAGTTTGCATATTTGAAATAGCCAATTGCATCCTTGGGTCCTGTGTAGTGGGCATTGGTACCCAGAAGATTCACAGCAAGTTTGACCTCCATCCCAGATCATTCCTGAGTATGCAGGTGCCTGTGCATGCACGAGCGTGCGCGCACACACACAACGCATGCCCATGTACATGCACCCACACACATGTACGCACCCATACGTGCATGCACACATGGAATTTTGAAATCCTAATACTGCCAAATTCACAAACAAGTCTTAATTCTTGGGGACGATTATGGACCAAAATGATCGTATTCAGGAAAGTAGTGATGAAAACCAAACAAGAGAAATCACAACAGAAATAAAATGACCATCTGCTCTTAAAAAACCTATTGGGAAAAGTCCTCTTGCTTTAATTTTTCTTTCAATTTATTACAAATCGTAGGTCTGCTTAACAGAAAAAAATGAGGACAGGTTGTTGCTTTCTTAGAAACACAAGTCAGACAGATTTTCACCCTGCAGGAGGACAGTCAGCTAATTTTGATAGACAGTCTATCCACTTACTAGTTTTCCTTAGACACTCTTCAATACTAAATACTTTAGTGACTTCTATTTTTCTACTTTCCCCTTCCGTATTTCCAAGCATTGGGTGTTTTGTCAGTTTATGATGAGCATAAATTATAAATTGTCTTATTTTAAGCAAAACACTACACATTAAAGTATTAAGTGTGTGTGCATGTGTGTGTGTGTTCACACTTGGCCAGAGGAGGCTGTCTGGTGTGTCTGCTGCTGTCCCTTGAGTTCGAGTCTATCACAGAACTCAGAGCTTGCTGACTTTGCAGTTATGTTACCTGGCTAACAAGTCCTGGGAGACTGTCCCTCTCTCCACCCTCTGCTGCCTACTCCAGAAGGTGCAGGTTCTGACCTGCAGTGCTTACATGTGTCCGGGATCTAACTTAGGTTCCACTTGCTTCTGTAGCTAGTGCTCTTACCCATTGATTCAACTTCCTGGCCCATGTAGAGCTTTTTAAATGCAGGCTGGAAAACAACATTAAGGGATTGATATCAAAATAAGAGTCTCCAGTTCTCTGGCAATGCTTTAGCTTTTTAGCCTTCTTCCTCAGTCCCTGAGTTTCTCTGTATTGTCTACTAGTCAGGGGAGTTTATTCTTCTCTGCACAGTGTGTGTATATCCTCCCCCCAACCCCACCAAATGCAGTTGTTAACTGCTTGATTGTTGTTGTTAAGTGCTTGTTTCCTAACGACTGTTTAACCTGCCTTCTCTTGTGCTCTCTTCACCCAGTGATGAAACACATTGACATTTCCCATTGAAGCTCCAGCGTCAGAGTTTTAAAATTTTACTTCCTGTGCATGTGTGTGCGTCTATATGTATGTGCGTGCACCACTTGAATGTACTGGTACCTGGGGAGGCTAGAAGGTAGCATCAGATCCCCTGGAACTGGAGTTACAAGGCAATGTCCCTGCTGTGGGTGCTGGGAAGAACAGCAAGTGCCCTTAACCCGGGCCATCTGCCCAGCCCCTTCTAATCTAGCTTAAAGTTGTCTGCTATGTGTGAGAGGTGACTCTTAACTGTAGAGAGTATAACTCTGCGGTTGGAGAGAGACTCGGTTGGTAAAATATTTGTTTTGCAAGCATGAGGTCCTAATGTAATCCCCAGCATCCTTGCCTGCTCTCTTAGTTCTTGGTCAACTTGATAGAAGTAGGAATTATCTAGGAAGAGAGCCTCAGTTGAGAAATTGCCTCCATCAAATTGTGGACAGTCTGTGAGGTGTTTCCTTCATTGGTGATTCATGCACAAGGGCCCCAACCCATTGCCAATGGTGCCACCCCTCGGGAAGTGGTCTTGGATCATGGAAGAAAGCATGCTGAGTACGCTATAAAGGGAGCCAGGAAGCATTGTTTCTCCATGTTTCTGCTTTAATCTTTGCCTCCAGATCCCCGCCCTGCTTGAGCTCCTGTCTTGGCTTCCTTCCCTCAGTGATAGACTGTGGTGAACAGGTAACAAGCCATCCCTCCGCCCTGCAAGTAGCTTTTTGCTCATAGTCTTTAACACAGCCCTAGGAAGCAAACTAGGACAGGCCAAACATCTGAACAGTGGTGGAGCATGCTTCTAATCCTGCTGCTGGAGAGATAGAGACAAGCCGGTTCTTGGTGGTGGAAGGGGGTGAAGGGGGTGTCACTGGCTGGTCGGTCTACTTGCGGTTCAGGATTCAGGACAAAGAGGAAACCCGGTTTTACTTTATGGGGTGGGGGAGAAAGAAAAGAAAGAAGCTATACAGTGTGTGTGTGTGTGTGTGTGTGTGTGTGTGTGTGTAATAATATCTAAGGTTTTACTCTGGTTTCCAAACACACACACAAACTCACACACAAACTCACACACAAACACACATGCAGTGTGGACATTCACATTACAAAAAAATGTGACTCTAAAATTGCTGGGCTGTGAATGGGTCACTCACACATTAGACAGTTATCAAGTATGTTGCTGCAGTTTGAAAAATTTTAAAATTTATTTGTGTGTGTGTGTATGTGTGAGTGTGTTGCTAGAGAGTGAATAGGAGTCTTGTTCATGCTAAGTACTCTGCCATTAAGCAGAAACCCAGTCTCTATAGATTGATATTTTATAATTTGTGCTTAGCAGTTGGTCCAATGTTCATATAAAAAAGCCTAATACTTTGTTTCTCTGTGTGTGTGTGTGTGTGTGTGTGTGCGCGCGCGCGCGCGCGTACATGTGTGTTCTTGTGCAAATGCTGGTATGCCTGAGATCAAAGGTTAATTTGGGGGATTTTCTATCACTCTTCATGTTATTCACGCCTCTCACTGAACCTGGAGCCCACCAATTGGCTAGTCGTATTAGCCAGTGAATTCCCAGAGACCTTCTGTCTCAGACTCCTAGAGTTTCGAAGCATGACTTTCTATATGGGTGCTGAAGATCCAAACTCAGGTCTCGATGCTTGCGCCATTTCTCCAGCTCAGGCCTGATTTTAAGTGCTGGCTCTGCCTGAGATCCTCATGACTTGGTGTTTCGGATACCTGCATTCCAGATTTTAACCATGCAGCTCTAGAGGATTCCCAGCCCTCTGCAAAGCCCCTTTCAGATCTGTGAACCTGGTTAAGAATACCTCTTTAAGAGTACATTAACTAATCTAACCTACTAGTGGAGATGGATAAACCAGCCTGGAAAAGCAGGTAGAGGAGGGAGGGAACCTTGGGTTAAGAAACTGGTTCCATCAGTGTCCAAGGAACTCCTGATGAGCACCAAAGAGTCACTTCCCTAATTCAGAGCATTTGGTTAGATTTGCTACCATCCTCAATTCAACTGCCAGGCCCTGCTTGACTCTCTTTAAATATTCACATCCCAAAGAGAGCTTGGAGTCTCATTCTCCTCTGTCCTCTGACCACTGTGTGAAAGGCTATTTAAATCAAAGGCAGACTTCTCTCCAGCAGTCCCTTCACCTCCATTAGAGGTATCTGGTTTCACATCTGTATCAGTTCTTTCTGCAGATGTGTTTTCTGGAGCATCTAATTTTGGCTAGGTCCTAAACATAAGGACAAGTACGTTAAAAAGGAGGGTTCTATAACTGCATTTCCCCAGAGGGGCTCAGGCTTGACCAAGTTTGTGGAGGGTTAGACAGGCTGCATTATTTCCACGAGGAAACAAAACATAGAAGGTTGTTGAAATCTTTAAAGTAGCAAATTTGTTGCTTTTTTTTTTTTAAGTTTTTAGTTTTTCAGGGGGCGTGTTTTTCAGGGAGTTTTATTTGTTTATTGTAGCTTAGGCTGATCTCAGACTTGATATTTTAATCTCGGTCTCCTCAGAACACAGGAGGGCCCGTCTATGGTATGAATAGGAATCTAGAGTTTATAGCCATTCAGTTGCAAATAGAAATACTAAAAATCCAATTATATTTATAAAAATAGGGAAGTGGAAATACTAAAAATCTAATTATATTTATACAGATATGGATTTGAGTGGCTAGAAAGACTAGGTGGAACTGGAGAGCTCTGGTTGGGTGAGAGCAGACCTCAGGATAGACACAGTGATTGTGGAAGACAGCAGACATCAACCTCTGGCCTCCACGGGCACACATCACACATAAGCAAACCAACAAATGAACAAGTGAATACCTGGGCTTGGATCTAGCAGGTGCCCAAGCTTGAGGAGAAAGCCCAGCAGCTGTGGATGTAGCTCAGAGGTAGAGTGCTCTGTCACCTGTGGGTTTTGTTCCCAGCATCATGTGGAGAACAACACTATAATCTGCCAGATAGTGTCTGCAGATGGAGACAACTCATGGGGTTTAGACAGGTTTAACTGAAACCGAGCCAAACAAGGAAAGGTCTTTGAACACCAAAATTTTTAAAGTTTTTTTTTTCTTTTTCTTTTTTAATGTTCATTATTGGTATCATTTGTTTCAGTGTATCCAGACTTGATGCCAAGTGTCAGAAAGTGGGAGCCAAGCTCCTCTGAAAAGACTGTAACGGGCTCTAATGTGGCTTTAGTATAATGGCCTATGAGGAAGACTGCTTTGCAGAAAGATAGTCTTAACAGAGGTATGACTCTTGGAAGGACCATAAAGTGTGGGTTGGAGAGACACCCGGATGAACTGGTGCATCCAGCCCTAGAGTATGTTCTGCAGTAGTGCTAGACCAGGTAGAAACCCAAGTGTCCTTTATGGTTGACCTTAAGGACAGCATTACAAGATCGCCTAGTCTGAAGCCGGTTTACAGTCAACACCCTTGGCTGGTGTAGTAATTAGCCTCCTTCACTTAGTTCTGAAATCCCAATTTAGTTATGTCAAATGTGTCCTCTGTTGGAGTTCCAGATTTAAGTAGTAAGTTCAACTGAGTGATATAGACCTATCAATTAATAATTATTACACTTTAGCTAATTCTTTATTTCAGTGATGTGTGTGTGTGTGTGTGTGTGTGTGTGTG
>NC_034593.1:61522947-61556781 GCF_900095145.1 Mus pahari
ATTATTACTCTCCAGACAGGTTTTCTTGACAGTTATCATTTCTCAACTTTTTCCTTTTCATCTTTCTACCTTATGAGTTGAATCTAGAAGGAAATATATATATATATATATATATATATATATATATATATATATATAAACTTAAGTAGCCTAAACCATTTGACTTCATACTGGATCACATTATGCTCATTGAGGGGGAAGGGAGTGGTCGGTAAAAGAGAATAACAGAGGAGGCTGGCCTGTGGCAGGTCATGAAGAAGGATGCTCATTTCTTGGCAGCTAGGTGTATGATCTAAGCTGTGGCACTGAAGAATAGCTTCCCTTGCAGGATATTTGATGATGCTCTGAACCCCGAGATGGTATACTGGAAAAACCTGTGTCTAGTTGTGGTGTGCCTCAGCTCTTAGCACACACCTTTAATCCCAAACAATCTTCTGGAATTCAGACACACCATTAGTATATACCTTTAATCCCAACCAATGAAGGTAAAGTTAATTTGTAGAAAGAAGCACCAGAGTTTCAAAGTGATGTATAATCGTTGAGTGGCAGACAAATTTACAGATCAGAGAAAGATTTGACAGAGTACGTCCAATTCTCACTAGAAGAGAAGAAAGGGCGTGGCCGCGAGAAGGGGGTACTGTACTGAGACAGTGATAGAGAGAGAGATCGCAGAGAGAGAACAAGCTAGACACAGGCAAAGAGAAGGAGCCAGAGAATGAGAAAGAGCCAGAAGATTAGGACATTTTGCCAAAGTTAGCATGAAGTCAAGCAGAGCAATTAGTAAGAAACTGAGAGAAGGCAGATCGATTCAGTCAGCCTGGAGGGGAGTTTGAGCCAGAACCGCTGAGTTAAACCAGCAAGACAGAGTTCAGAAAGAACTAGAAAGGGTGAGCTTATCCAGCAGCGAGTCTCAGAGGCAGAAAACACTTGAGGCCTAATTTGTATGGAGACTAGAGGCTTCCAGGACCAGGCCTAGGTCAGCAGACAGGAGGAGTAAGCCTCAGAAATGACATTGCATCAGGTGAATAAATGTTGCATTTATAGGCTTCCAATCTGAAGAACTTGAAGCACCCTATTTTAACCCTCTGTAACCTGGCCATGAGTGTCAAAGTGAATGACTTAGTTAGGGTTTCTATTGTTATGATGAAACACCACAAAAGAGCAAGTTGGAGAAGAAAGGGTTTACTTGGCTTATTATTCCACATCACTGTTCATCTCTGAAGAAAACCAGGACAGGAACTCAAACAGAGCAGGAACTTGGAGGCAGGAACTGATGCAGAGGCCATGGAGGGGTGCTGCTCCCTGGCATGCTCCCTATGACTTGCTCAGCCTGTTTTTGTATAGAACCCAGGACCACCAGTTTAGGAGAGGTCCTAACCACACCTCAGCAATCACTAATCAAGAAAATGCCCTCTAGGCCTGCTGTCTTGGCTAGGGTTTTACTGCTGTGAAGAGACACCATGACCAAGGCAACTCTTACAAAGGCAAACATTTGAGTGGAGCTGGCTTACCGTTTTAGAGGTTTGATCCATTATCATCAGGGTGGGAAACATGGCAGCATGTGGCAGACATGGTGCAGGAGGAACAAGAGTTCTCCATCTTGATCTGAAGGCAGCCAGGAGGAGGTTCTGGATCACACTGGCCAGTCTTGAACATGTATGTGTGTGTGTGTGTGACCTCAAAGCTCCACCTCCACAGTGACACACTTGCTCTAACAAGGCTACACATCCTCCAATAAGGCCATACCTCCTAATAGTGCCACTCCCCATGGGCCATGCATATTCAACCCACCACGCCTGCCTATCACCAGATACCATGAGGACATTTTCTCACTTGGGGTTCCCTCTGCTCGGTGTTAAGTTGACACAAAACTATTCAGGACAGTGAGCATGCTTCATATCTGATACTTTCAAAGGGTGTGAGACCAGGGTTTTTTGTTTTTTGTTTTTTTTTCTGCCTCAGCATTGAGGATAGATGTTTATCCCCTGGGAAGAGAGACGTCTGGCAGCAGATACAACCATAGCAATTTTCAAGACTTTGGCTTGTCTTCAAGGTCCCCTGCCAAGATTTCAGTGCTTAAGGGAACCTAGAGATTGGGATGTGACTTCAGGGCCTCACATGAAATTTGGGAGAATGGGAATTTACTTTATTTTGGTGTAGATACTGTTTTAGGAAAGTGGACAAAGCTTAGCTGAATATTTCAAAGCAGAGGTTTTTGCTTTTTAGTCACATTGCACCAGGAGTACCGTGGTCTCTGTGCTTTGAATCAAACATATTTAATATGATAGTTGACGTTTGTCTTTCCAAAAGAGAAGTTTGCACACAGCACAGAAATCACCTGTAGAGCTGGAGACAAACATGGGTCTCATGAAATGGGGTCCCACTTTCTCACCAGTAACGATGCCTGCTGTGGGTTTATAACACCACAGCCTTGCTCTGGGTTCTTGGGCCTTACATCTTTTATCTGACTAGTTGTAGACACGTGTTTTGATCAGAAGCTGTACAGGGCTTTATACTTGGAATCTGAGCTTTATCTCAGTTGCTTTATTCACTCTTTACCAAGCCTGTCCTTTTTAACATTGCAGCAGGACGCCACCTGCAAACCCAAGCTAGTTACAAACACCAGCAGTAGTGATTGTATTTTAAGGAATTTGATGGCTTTGTGCTGGGCCGCCTTCACAGCTGTTCCAGGCCACCTGTGTGTGTCCATGATTTCCTCATCAAATAGAACAAAGTGTGTGAGAGGCTTTAACAAGCTCATGCTGATAAAATGTAGACCCGTGGTATGTGGGTCAGAGATGCTGTTTCTTCAGCATAAATCAGTAAGTGCATTAGGAGGAACACTAGGGTAGAGGCAGGACTATAGAATTACAATGTAACAATAGTGCAACTATAAACAAGAGAGTTTCCATGGAAATTGGACAAGATATGAGAAGTTCATGTTCACATATCTTGTCCAATTTCCATGTCTGTTCAGCCTAATTTGTAAAAACTTTTAGTGATTAAGGATAGGAAGTATATGTTGGGTGCAGTTTAAACATTTCTTCAGCCTTGTCTTTTTAACAGTATATATGGTGTTCTGTGTCATATCCAAGTCTCAAATTTTGTTTGTTTGTTTGTTTATTTAATGTATATGAGTACACTGTAGTTGTCCTCAGACACACCAGAAGAGGGCATCGGATCCCGTTACAGATGGTTGTGAGCCACCATGTGGTTGCTGAGAATTGAACTCAAGACCTCTGGAAGAGCAGTCAGTGCTCTTAACCGCTGAGCCATCTCTCCAGCCCATCAAATTTTGTTTTCAAGTCCTCAGATCTACTGTGTTTTATGAGATCTATTGGTTATATGCTCTGTGATCTCAGAGACACCAGGCTGTGATGAAACCGTGTTAGGATCATTTAAATAGAATTTCATTTTTTTTATAGTTCTCTCTCTCTCTCTCTCTCTGTGTGTGTGTGTGTGTGTGTGAGAGAGAGAGAGAGAGAGAGAGAGAGAGGAGGATTGGTATCATTTTCTGCACTCAAAGGAAATATGTTAAGCTAGCATGGTAGCATGCATCTATAACCCTAAATTCAGAAGACTGAAGCAGGACAGTCAGAAGTTTAAGGTCATCCACTGCTACGTAGCCAATGTGAAGCCATCTGGGGATATGTGAGATCCCGTGTCAAAAATTAATAAGAATAAATGAATAGCATTCGAATAAGTGTAAGCATGACTGACTGTGGAACCGTTTTGTTCTAAGACAACTCTGGAAGAATGTAGTTGATTAGAACCCGGGATTCTCCACATGTACCACAGACATGGAGGGGCTTGGCTCGTGCATTGTTGGAATCACATGCTGTCCTGACTGCTGGAAACTCTGAAACCACCTGCTGCTAACTTAGTCCTCCTTCATGCTCTGTTCTGTACCAGCACAGTTTAGGATTGCCTCATGGACAGGGCTAATAGTTTTTCCTAGCACCTCCTGCCTCTCCTTCTAGACCAGGGACGATACCAAATATTGTAAGGTAGACCTCAAAGATGAAGGTGGTGGAAGCAGCAACAGCAGGAGCAGCAGCAGCAGCAGCAGCAGCTCCAGTCCTAGCAACAGCAGTAGCTGGAGCTGCTGCTCTCCCTGCTGCTGATCTGGTCTAGGAAACTCATCCCTCCTTCCTTCCAAAAGAATGAAGGAAATGATTGACCCCTAAAGCCTCCAAGAATGTAACACCACCATCCAAGATTGTTTATTTCACAGTCGAGACACCAAGCATAGAAGATGGCTTTTATTTTTACATTTGAAAAATACGTCATTATATTAAGAGCTCTTGCTTTGGTGGGGGGATGGTAATTATAGGGCTAATAATCGCTAGTAAATCAAGAATTGAAGGAGTCACAGTAAGCTAAGATCCAGAAGTGGTGGGGACATGACTGTGCCTCTGTGGTAAATAATGAACCTCAGCGGTTCATGGTCATTCATTGCTTTTCGTACAGATGACTTTTAAAACATCGAATCTGAAGTCTTATAATTGTAATTAGCAATTCTGAATTTGATAATTGTACTTACTGAGGGCTTCCCACATAAGAGAGGTCTTTACATATAATTTTTGAAAACAGAGTAATTAATAGAGGATTATTTAAATTCCTCTTCTGTAACATTTCACTTAAATGTGGAAGCATGGTTTTAGCCTTTGGCAAATCATGAATTAATAATTCTAGAAAAGCGAGAGTGCCTGTGGGAAAGACTTCTTTTTTAAATCTTGCTTGAGAAATGGGACTTTCCTAGTCTATTGAGCATGTGTCCATAATTTCTCAGAAATTAAATAGCATGACCCTTTAATTGGATCCAAAAATCTAGATATTTAAATACACAACTTCAAAGCAATTGGCTTGAAATTCAAGGATCCATTTTAGGATGCTCTGAGAATTTTATTCCCTTTCCAGTCCAGCTCTTGCATGCCTATATTCATTTTTATTATTCATTAAATGTATTATAGATATTCATTTTTAGAGTCTGCTGTTATACCTCTGCAAAAAAAAAAAAATCTTATATTTGGCCTTGCTTGAATCTATTTTGGGTAGGATTTGAACTTGAATAGGAGGAGGATCTAGTTCGGAAGAATCACAAATCATGTAACAGTAAGACCTAAAAAACTAAAGCCAAAATCGGCTGGAGGGACATAGCTGAGCTCTTGTGAAGAGCAAGCATGGAAGGCCACAGTTTTCCCAGAGGTCTTCATGCACAGGACGTGTTCCACTCCACTCAGGGCTGATCTTCACCCTGCTAAGGGGCAAAGGGTGGAGGGCAGTGCTGATACTCAGGCATAAAAGGCACAGGTGGAAGAGGGATCTTTAGAACACGTTTGGAGGGTGAACTGAGAACTCACCATCTAGACTAAATAAACTAACAGTTCTACCCTGTTCAGTTGCTTACGGATTTTCTTTTCAGCTGCGCACAGCTCGGTCTTTATTTCTCCATGTTCACTGTTGTACATTTAGGGGACCACTTATCAAAAAGGGTTGCCTTTAACTCTTTAACCTTTGCAGGATAGCTTTTCAGTCGGTATGGAATGGTTACTTCTGGTTCTGAGATGTGATGACTCCTTTATTTTAGCAGGCTCTGTAGCCCTTAGGTGTTTATTTTCTTGTCCCCTTCTCTCCCAACCCCCCTAGTTTTCCTTATAATATCGAGAAGCATTTTACATTTAGTTGTCTTACATTTAGTTGTCACTCTTTCCCTGTGACTCTTGTAGATCCAATGACAGTCAGAGCATGACTGCTGACTGGGAAGTGCCTACCTCGCTGTTGGAGTTGAAGCACTCCTCTCCTCCAGCACGGTGGTTTTCATCTGACCCTTAGTACTGAAGCTGTGTTCTGTGCCACACATGTCTTTTCCCATCATGCTCAGTACAGTCTTCCTAGAGAACTAAGTCCTTGTCCAAATGGAGGCGCTCCTTCAGTGTTGAAAGATGATAAGGGCTTTTAGGGTGCACCAAAGCCGACAGCCAGCAGGTACTCAGTGATGTAAGATGTGTGTGTCTTGGCCATTTGCCGTCAGCCTCAGGGGCAAGTGTTAAAGCATCTTCGTTTTAAAGAGAGCATGGTGATTGCATCCAGATACCCAGAGCAAAACTCCTTGAAAATACATGATTTGTCTTTTTCCCCTGAAATTATATTACCTTTGTTTTTTTTTTTTAAATTTATAAAATATGTTTTGAGACAGAATCTCATATAGCCCAGGGTGGCCTCAGACTTGACATATAGTTGAGGGTGACCTTGAACTCCTGTCTTGCCTCAGCCTCCCAAATACTGGGGTTATAGGCATCAGCCGCCACGCCTGGCCTATTTTTTTTTCTACATCTTTCTCCAGGGGCTGGAGAGAGGGCTCACTGGTTCATAGTGAGTAAGACTCTTTCAGAGGATCTGAGTTCAACTTCCAGTACCCACACTGGGCAGCTCCAGGAATCTGGCACTGCACTCCTGTGTACATAATTAAAAATAAAGTAAATCTTAAATACTTGACAGGTACTGTCATTGATGTTTATTGAGCTCCTGCCAATTCCTGTCTAGCAGGAACAGGGGATGTGGCAGTGAGCATGACACACCAGCCAAGTCCCCTGATCTCAGGGAAGCTATTTTTATCTGACCCTTTGGACTCACTTATATGACAAGGAACAGAAGCAGAATTAATGCCGAGAAGTAGCAACAGGAAAAAAAAAAGGACTGCATCTTAATTTATTCTTGATATAAGAAAATCACTAAATTGCTTCTAGTCCACACATCTAAAATTTTGTATAAAGGTATCTAGTTGTAGTGCTTTGGGATTGTCTGTCAGCATTTAAATTCAAATGTTATGATGGGTTTACGTAGTTTCTGTATCTTAAGGTGTTGATGTTGATCAAGGTGATCTTAAAAAGAAAATTAGTGTAGCATCTCCTTCCACACAGCTACCTTCGTGTGATCTTTACTTCCCACTAATACTTAGTATTTCCTGATAAAGCAAGACAAGAGGGTCTGTTGCCAGGGTGTGGTGGGTGTCTGTCCCCCATGTTAGAATGACCAGTTCTGTCCTGTGAGTGGTTTTTCTGCTGTAGTTAGCCAGATAATTTAATCAGAACCCCCAACAGTAAGTACACTGTGTGAAAAGGAAGGTAAACGAGGCCAATATTTTCCAACATTGGTCCTGTTTGTCCTGTAAGTTCTTGCAGTCTGCCCTCAAACTCCTCCGTGAGAGATGGGAGTTTGCGTTCCTAGTCCTTAAGCAGGCGTAAATCAACAGACTGTAGTAGGGTAGAAGTAATGCGAGTCATTAAGCGATGCCATACAAGGCATGCCATGGCCTCTTGGGACTCATTTCCATTATGTTTTTCTTTATTTTAAATAAGTGTACCCTGAAGAGCCGTGTCTTAGTTAGGGTTTTACTGCTGTGGAAAGACACCATGACCAAGGCAAGTCTTATAAAGGATAACATTTAATTGGGGCTGGCTTACAGTTTCAGAGATTCAGTCTTTTATCATCAAGGTGGGAACATGGCAGCACCCAGGCAGGCATGGTACAGGAGGAGCAGAGAGTTCTACATCTTCATCTGAAGGCTGCTAGCAGAATACTGACTTCTAGGCAGCTTGGAGTCTTATAGACCACACCCACAGTGACACACCTACTCCAACAAGGCCACACCCATTCCAACAAGGCCACACCTTCTAATATTACCACTCCCTGGGCAAGCCATCACAAGCCATGTGAGACAGACTGTTTTGCCCATCTGTGATGAGGTGGAAGCTTTAAGAGGTGGTGATGGGAAGAAGCTGGGTCACTGTGTGTGTGTACTTTAAGGGGCCCTCAGGACCCCAACTTCTTCCTTGTTTCACCACCCACCAATTCTATGAAGTAACAGCTTCCTCTGTCGTCACCTCCTCCATGAGTTGCATTGTCACAGTCCAGCATTGCCATCAGCTCAGCTGGCCATGGGCTCGAAGCTCTAAAACCATGAGCAAAATAAAGGTTTGCTTTGAGAAACCATTACATTTAGCTATTTCATAGGGGGAGGGACAGGCTTACCATAGAGCATACACCTCATCGGAGCTGTCTCTTCTTCCAGGCAGGTCTTCAGGCACAGTGAGCTGAATCTTGCTGAGACATCTCACTGGCCTCTTCCCATAATATCCAGTGTGTCTTAGGTAGCTTTTATAACAATGGAAAACTACGGAGGAGTCCCGAGTCCAGGTGCCTTGTGTCTGTCCTGTAGGAGAGATCACATGAAGAGATCACAG
Source organism: Mus pahari (assembly GCF_900095145.1). NCBI lineage: Eukaryota > Metazoa > Chordata > Mammalia > Rodentia > Muridae > Mus > Mus pahari. The sequence goes on from NC_034593.1 coordinate 61,531,194, forward strand.
GTAAGGAGGTTGCCAGAGAGGCCCCAGCTGTTCCAGCCCGCAGATGTTTTCCTGGTTTAGGTGACAGGACAGATTTGTGAATGAGCAAGCTCTCACATGATTTCTCAGTTGCAGCTCAAGAGCAGACCCAGCTGATGTTCAGTGGAACAGATATAAACTGTTTGGAGTCCCTGTCCAGACTGCAGATTCATGATCACAATAAACCCTGTCATTATTTTAAGCCACTTTGGGTTCATTTTTTTTTTTTTGGACAATGTACAATTTTATTAATGAATTATGTGTTAAATAGTGATGTGTTTTTAAAAACAGCCATGTTTTAAACTTGTGCATATTGGCCTCTGTGGCAATGCAAATAAATACATGAGAATATTTCTAATTTTCATGCATGAATATTAAGCTATAATACTGTTTACTAGTTATTATGGACAAGTTAAATTCTGTAATAGTTAATACACATTTAAATAGCCACAATTATATAAGTCAAAATGAAAAAACAGCCAGTGTTTGATATAGTTTAGATGTCAGGTTGTAATTTTTTTTTAAGATTTATTTATTTATTATATGTAAGTACACTGTAGCTGTCTTCAGACACTCCAGAAGAGGGCATCAGATCTTGTTATGGATGGTTGTGAGCCACCATGTGGTTGCTGGGATTTGAACTCCGGACCTTCAGAAGAGCAGTCGGGTGCTCTTACCCACTGAGCCATCTCACCAGCCCCAGGTTGTAATTTTTAATTTTCTTAATTCTTCATTTCCGTTCATCGATGCAGTTCTATACATGTGGACGCTGAAATGCAAGCTATGGAATATTACCTTTGACCACAATAATGATCCCACACAAAAGAGCTTGCCCTGCTTTAGTGAGACAATGCATTTGTTCATAATCTTTCTCTCCAGGCTTGGTTGCTCATTCTATTAATGAAAACTCTTATCAGCCCTACCTCAAAATTCAGTCTTCAAGAGAAATTTATAAAGTTAAAGAGAGTTATTCATTTTCTATATATCTCTAGCAACACTAATGCTAAAAGTGATATCAATTACATTTCTTTTCTTGGGTGTCCCCTTGGCCTCATCTTCTCCGATCTTCAATTAAATTCCTTAGTATCCATAAAGTATATTATTTCTGTGGTGTTTTATGTGCAGATTTTTTTTCCGTAAGTAAAATGAGGTTTACACAGTACAGTCTAGTGTGGTGACGTCAGTGTCAGCCAGTTCTTGTCCATCAATGAGTCCTAGTTCTTTTAACAACGTGCAAAGATTTAGTCTCCTTTGTTCTTCAGTAGACATTACTGACTGTAAGTAAAGTGTCCATTGTTTTCTCTCTACTGTGCCTGTGATAGCAGCTGGAGAGTTCATTTGCAGAGAAGCACTATGGGTTAGATAGTCCAAAACCTCTTGTAGTTTAGTTCACAGGAAATGAATACTGGAATGCTTTGAAGAAGCCCATTATAAGTGGAATGGTTTTCCTGTTTTTCTGCTTCCAATGTGTATGTGTACAGTCCATCTACATCATTGGATATAAAATAATTTCTTAAAGGGAATGTATGCACCTGTGGTTATCTTTAAAGCCTCAGCCCCAGTGGCTGCATTTGTGGGCGCTGCTGCAGGAATGATTTATTCTACTACCCCTGGAATGAGCCAGTAGGTAATCTCTCTTATGTGATATTGTGACACTTTCTTTCGGACTTTTGGGAAATCCACTGACTTTATGTTAAGGGTCATCTCCATCTAATGGAACCCCATCTACAAAAGGCTGCTCTTTGGGCCACACTGCCACATTCTGACACACTCGATACAGTGTCCCAGTGGCCTGGGCAGGGATGCAGTGGTGCATATGGGGAACTGACCTGGGGTAGAGAAAGTTCCAGTGCACTCGTATACGCAGTCATACAATCACCTGGGCGTTTCCTTTAAAGCCTTCTCTTCCCCACCTAGCAAAGGGGCAATGGAGCTTGGATCCAACATACCATCTTCATAATTTAGAGGTGATATTAGCATTCCATTGCTCTGTCTTCTGGCTAGGACAGAGCCCAGGCCACGTACAGTAATAAGAGATTGTCTGTGGGAAGTGTTGTTAAGATGCTTGTTGAAATGTGGGACTCTGTTGCAGTTAGGAACTCTGTCATTTAGGGACCCTGCAACAACTTCAGCCTTGGGTCTCTCATCATCTCTAGGCCAAAATAAAAACTGTATTTAGATTAAAAACATCTATAGTGCCTATGTCTATAACATGAATGTATCTAAAACCAGACAAGGCCAGATTTTACAGGAGATCACCTACGAAGTTACCAGCTCCAATGACTAGAACTTCACAAGTATCAAAAACTGAAATGATTCAGGGCTTGTTTCAAAATCAGGGTCTTTGTTGGGTCCAGATCACCAAAGGAACTTCTTTTCCTGGTTCCAGTGGCCTTCTCAGGCTCTGGTATCTCTGTACCCACAATCATCAGCCATTGTCTCAGCCAGCAGCTCCCTTCTTCTCTCCTCCAGCTCCTTGCCACCCTCCATATTGTCCACTCTGGGTTTATGATGTAGTATTATGTATCTCGAATGATGATGTTATAAACATTCAAGCTAGAATACCTGAATTATACTCTTTAGTAGAAGCAGGTCTGTATTACAGACAGGATTATTGATATGGGGTGGACTTAATTGATCTAGTCCTCCCAATTCCATTTTGTAATTTCATGAACCTTCTACCAATACTGTAAAATTATTTGTTGAGAGTAAAGTTACAGAGTTTTACTATTTCTATTAGTCCCAATTCCCTAGGGGAACAGGACTGATAGAAGTGTGTGTGTGTGTGTGTGTGCGCGTGCGTGTGTGTGCATATCTCTGTGTGTGTATACATATCTCTGTCTGTCTGTCTGTCTGTTATAGGCTGTGGGCCAGCTAGTCCAGCTCCGTGCCAGGCGCTGTGCCAAGTGTTGAATGAGAAGGCCTACATGTGCCTGGCACGGAGTTAGCGGCTTCCTCTGCTCCCTACAAAGGGAGACTTGTCCAGGTCATGTAGTTAGTGTCTGGGATTCAAATAGAGCACTAAGGGTCAGTCCAGGGCCTCTGTGTTTGTAATGGCCGTGCTATGAATGTGCAATGGCTGAGTGAGGTTTCTTCATGTGTCTTCTTGCTTCCTTCTTCTTGACACTGGTTTTGGGTTTTTTGTTTGTTTGTTTGTTTGTTTTTAAAGCATTCTCCACAGTAAATATCCCTCTCCACATTCATTTTCCCTTGGAAAGGAAGGATACACTTTGTGTACCTCCCATTTGCCATGAGGCCTGGTCCTGGGTACCATTAAGGTGTATTGTTTACCCTGTTAGGGAAGGTGTGAAAACATAAGTTGTTTGATTGGTACACATGTGTGTATGCATGTTCACATGTATGTCGAGGTGTTCATATGTGTTTATGTGCTTGGAGAGACTTGAAATTTGCACCAGAAATCTGCCTTTGTTACTCTCTACCTTAATTATTGAGGCAAGTGCCCTTGGATCAAACGCTGTGGATACAGCTTGCCTGTCTAGCCAGCTTTAAGTACTGAGATTACAGGCGGTCTGCTACACCTATCAAGCATTTTACCTGGTTTTGGGGGATCTGGTCTGGTCCTCAACACTTGCAGAGCATCTTCCCATCTCTGAAGTTGTTGGAAGTATATACGTTTGTACCCAAAGGACACAAAATAATCTTAATACCAATTGTTGAGTGTTTAACATTCTTGCTTTCAGGACTTCTCATTCAAATGATTTGTAAAAGTAACTTAAGAGTTTGAGGGCTTCTGAGGGAAGAATGTAGGGCCATTCTGGTTTTGAGTATGTTGATGGCGCTAGCATGGACTGCGGGCAAGCTGTGCTGGCCTCGGGTGGATTGAGAACAGGAGGCTTGCATTGGTACTTAGTGAGAGCCTGATTACTTCAGTGTTCCGTATGTGCATCATGCCCCATTTCAGGAGCTGAGATGATTTATAGCCGAACATTGGCAAATAAAATGTGAGGAGAATTCAATCTCTCTGTGCCTCTCACCGGAGCCCGAAGCTGTTCTCTGAAAGTGCTCTGCACATTACTGCAGATGCTGCGTTATTCCTCTATGCAGGTACCACTGAGTCCTTTATTTAGGTGAATTGATTTCCTAGCAAACAGCAGGGCCTCTGAAAAATTGGCAACCCTGCATCAAGTTATGAGAAGCCCATCACTTAATGCAGAGGGTCTCTGTGGGCACAACTGTAGTGGTTGGAGCACCATGTAGGGAGGGTGTGGTCCCATTTTCCCTACAGACACAGGGGAATGAGAAAAGACTTCACAGTGGTTTTGAGTGTAGCAGCCTGAGCCTGGCCGTGACAGAAAGCCGCTGCTATTTTTGTGTGGTTCAGGAATGACTTCTCCACAGAGGCAAGTAATCATTGTATGAGCACTGCAGAGGGAAGGCATGGTTTCGCTAATTGACCACGGAGAACGGTACCACTGCCACTTTCTAGAACTTTGCAGGAACCTGCACAGAGACAAAGCCTTCCTTCTTTTATGCCAGTCTGAAATTTTTTTATTCCTGGGATTTTGCTGCAGAGACCTAGATCTTAGTGTCACCCCAGAAGTTATCATTTGTATGCGGGCCAAGAGTTTAAACACGCCTTCATGTCTGTAAAAATTCTTTTACAATTAAGTTGTTGGGGAAGCTTAATTGCCAACAGAGAACCTTCTCCATCCTCCCCGGGCCAGAGAGAAATTGAACATTTTCCACCTTTAGAGTTTTTCCCACTTCCAGACTCAAGGCAAGCTGTGAATGGCATCCCTTTCAGCTGAGGAGCCTTTTGTACAGTGCGCATTTCCAATCTAACAGCTTCCTATCTCCAGCCATATCATCCGGAACACACATGATCCAATCTAAGAGGTTTCTGTTGTTTTACAACTATATCTGGTTCATGAATGTAGACCTAATGCTTTTGTACACTGTTTAAACTTTATCTTTGGGCTATTCAAATGCTGATTTCTCTGCCCTCATATCTCGTTGCAATCCAGACAGGGCTTTGTAATGCTTACACCAAGAATCTCCTGTCTCAAGTTTGTATGAACAATTCTTACCATTTATTCTCTGTCTTGTCAATAAATGCTGAGCACCCAGTGGGTTGGCAGGATAGAGAATAGGGCAGGATGTTCACAGCCAGAGAAAGGAGGGAAGGAGAGAGAGAGATTCAGATCAGCTAGGAGGATAGAGGATTTGGAGCTATGAAGAAGTTCTGGAGAGAAATCATGGAACCACACCTGAAGCCCATAGAGCCAGATCACTGATAATATGCAAGTATCCTGAGATGGGACAGGGAGGCAGCAAGATTAGCATAGGAGGTTAAGGTAGATCATTTAACTGCTCCGCAGTTGAGGTGCAGGTTTAAATAAGTCTTGATTTCTCCGTGTGGTTATTTGTCTCCTTGGACTGCTGTAACAAAGTATCAGACACTGGTATTTTCCCGTGGTTGTAGAAGCTAGGAAGTCTGGGACCAAAGTATGGGGTATTGTTTCTTAGAGTTCTTCTCTGTGTGCCAATGGCTGTCTTCTGTCTGTGTCTGCTGAAGAGAGGAAGAGAAAGAAAGAGAAAAAGAGAGAAAGAGCTTTCTGGTGAGGTTTTTGTTGTGGTGGTGGTTTTGTTGTTTTTAAATAAGGCCATGCATAGCATTAGGAAGCTCCGGCCTTTCTGATCTTTTTACGCTCAAAGGCCTTGCTTTTTAGTACCATCTCACTGGGGCTTAAGGGTTTTTTCCATATGTATTTTGGTAGAGCCTAGCTCCTCTCTGATTGACTTTCAAACTTATAGATGCGTGTATCGGAGAAGAAAACAATAAGAAGAAAGACCGGAAGGGGTGCCTTATTATACATGTGCAACCCCCCTTCCCTTTTTGCTCCAGGTTCAGAAGACAGAGGCCCTTGTGATCTCTCAGTCATCATATGGACAACTTTGCACTTTAGTTCATTTATGCCCAGGAACCATCACCAAGCCTCAAACAGGAAACCTAGAAATGTTCTCATTAGCCAAGGAACTTGTTACACTCTGTTCAAGGATAGTTGAGGACGTCTTGTGTAAGGGGAAATATTTGCTTTTATTTCTTGAATGGAACAAGCAGAAGGCAAACAAAAAAAAATTTTTTTTTTCATATTAAAAGAGATGGCACAGTTATATCCTGCCACAGGGGTAGCTAAGGAAGCCTCTCATTCGACTCCATTACTTCTGACAGGGTGATGTTGCCCCTCCTCGCCTTCTCCTCATTTAAGGTCTCTGGGCCTCTGGGGAATAATTTTTGTAAATTTTGTGCTCCGTTCTAAAGCTGAGCAGTTCCATCCCTGAAGAGAAGGATGCTTTCCTAGTGACCCCAAGACTGTGGATTACGGAGGATGGAAACCCCAGGTGGATGGGAGTCCCACACTTACAACAAGAGCTCTGCCCAAGGGTTCCTCTCCAGTTCCTGGCATCAGGAATGGATGGTCATTATATTTCCTTTTGCTTGTTAACTCTATGAAGGTTAGGCACTCCTGGATACAGGATAAGATAAGGGAAAAGATTTTTTTTTTCTTTTGTCCCCAGGGATCTCATAGACTAGTCAGAAATGTATTTTGATGGTTCTTCTTAGTTGTCAACTTGATTACATCTGGAATTAACAAAAGCCCCGCGAGGGATTTTTATAAATTAAATTATTTGACATGGAAAGACCTACCTCTAATCCAGATCTTTTGAGATGGGAAGATCCACCTTTAACCTGGACCATACCTTCTGATGGCAGCCTAGATAAAGGACATAGAAGATGGAAGCTTGCTCTGTTTTTGCCTGTTTGCCCTTGTTCTCAGTGCCAAGTCCATTCCTTCACTGACACTGGAGCCTACTTTTAGGATTCCAGCATTTACTGAAGACCAGCTGAGACATCCAGCCTCATGGACTGAAGAACTAGGTTCTTGGGACTTTCTTTTGGTAGACAGCCATTCTTGGACTAGCTGGACCACAGCCCATAGGCACTCTAGTAAGTTTCCCCCCCATACTCCCAATCTGTGTGTGTGGGTATGTGTGTGTGAACCCTGACTACTACATGTATACACTTCAAATGCTTAGGAACAACTTAAGTGGCACATGGTTCAAAGGCAGAATGAATAGATAAATAGTACATAGGTTATTCAAACTGAAAATCCCACAGAATTGAAGACGTTGGCTTCCAAGTCTTTATTCTACAGTTTTGAATTCTGAAGGTCAAAGGTTATTTGTATTTCTAATGAGCTCTCAAATGGTGCTGATGGTACTTTTCTGGTGACCCCAGTTTGGGAAGTAGTGCTTGGGGGATGGGAGATGAGAGGAAGAGAGAACGCAACAGAGGGAGAGAAGATGGCGTGCACAGAGGTGGACCTCTGACAGTACCTATCTGTTGGAGTTAGCCCTCACTCTTCTGTGTGGCTCTGATTTTCAGAGGACAGTGTGCAACAGCCCCTGAAACACCTCCTTTGATATAAAAGGGGGACATGTTTTTTTTTTTTTTTCCAGCAGTGTGGCAGTTCCTTGCATGGAGAGGAAATTCGGCCATCTTGTGGCAGCAGGAGAGAAGCAAGGCTCTTGTTTTTTTCTGAGTGAAGTACTTTCCTTTTGCCATTCTCCCTCCCTCCCTCCCTCCATTCACCCCTGTGTTCTATGATGTATATTAGTCATTTTGTCTATATCTGAAAGCAAATAGGAAATACGAATTTTCAGATTTATGACTGATTACAGTAAAACTAGAAAAATGAAATGAGAGCTATTAGGAAATTTCTAAAGGCGAAGGGTTTGGCAAGCTAGCTACTTAGGTAAGGGCTGTTTTGTGCTTTGGAGAAGAACTTGTGCTGACTGGATGTATGTTTCTGGAAAATAAATGCAGCAACATTTTCCAAACCTCTGGATGGGGCTTTATCATAAAATTTTACTGCTGTGAAGTGGGAGATTTCATTGCTATTAGATTAGCAATAGTTCCAAACTGTCCTGCTCCCAAATATGTCTTCCAACTACTTCATATTCCTGGGGAAATAGTGTCTTGTGGATTTATTTTTTTTCCTAAGCACAGAATATGCACTTAGATTCGTGTTATTTAAATTTCCTATCAAATGCCCCTTTGAGCAGTATAAAAACCTCTCCTAAACTGTTTCCGTTTTTAACTGAAAGCAACCCCCAAGGAGCCAGTATCAAGCCTTGACTCAGTCAGATTGACTTGGAGCATTTTGAGTATGGGGAAGTCAACACTCTCCTTTCTTTCTCTGGCCTGTTCCTACCCTCCCCCCAGCCCATCTGCTTCAGGCCATGTCCAGGGATCCCTTTCTCTGTTCTCTTAGTCATACTCAACATCCTTTCAAATCCATTGACAGTAGGGTATGGGTATAGAACAGTTCAGTATCCCTTCATGGTAGGATGCTATGCCTTTGGCTTACTTTATGGTAGTTGTTGAATTGTTGAACACTTGATTGCATCTGTTTCTTAACAAAGAGGGCAGCTTAGTGTTTCTCTAACTATTCAGAAGTATTTAAAAATAGGCTTCTCTGAGGTAATGTTTTCTGTCTTAAAATATGACTGCATACTCATAATTAGGTATTAAAGAGTACTGTGCTATTATGTTGCAAATTATAGGAATCAGACAAAAGTTTTATTTTTAATATGAAGAAACAAGATAAGTGATATCTGTTACTTTTGTTGTATTTTACTTCTAATAAGGCTCTGACTCCAAGAGATGGTACTGGACTTTTGTTTGTTGTTGTTGTTGTTGTTTTCTTCCTCTCTCCCTCTCTCATTTCCAAATATGGCCATACCACAGGCATTCATCCATAACTACAGCAGTAGGATCTGAACATGCCTCTCTGGTTCTATCTACTGTAGATAAAAGTGTGTAAAGAGCCCACATCATTGTTATCCCCAGCTTACTTTGATACACGCTTAGAGGTTACTTTAAATAACTACAATTAGTTTAAAAATAACAACGGGGGTGGGGGTGGGAGTTCATTTTGTCCTGCAAGAGTCTGTCTTGTTCTTGTCTGTTTCATTCATCAAAACTCAGTGATTTTTAGCCTTCAGATTTATACTCTGTCCTCAGCAGAGTTCAGGGATGGAGGGAAAGGAGGGGGGAATGTTCAAAGAGAAACTAAATATAGTGATCCTATATTAATCGTGGTGTGAAGCACAGTCTACTTTTTTGTGACTTCCTCATTAAATGTCAGACACCGTGTGGGTTGCTGCACGTAATCACTGTGCACTGGCACAGAGTAGGCTGCTGCTGGCTTTAATTCTAGTAATGTTAAATCTTAGAGCACTTGGCTTGGGAATTTATTTAAATGCATGCTTTAGAATTTAGATTTACTTTATTGAATGATAATTTGCATACAATAAAGGGCAGGCATTTGACAAGTTACATGAGTTTTGGTAATACATTTATGCACTGCCACAAGCTAGCAGAAGGGGTAGGAGAGGATTGACCAGCAAGCTAGCAGAAGGGGTAGGAGAGGATTGACCAGGAAAGAAGTGCTGGCAATAAACACGGGGTTTTTGGTTTTTTTTTTTTTTTTTTTTTTGCATGGCTTTGAAGTCAGTTACTATGTGTGTTGTATTGTGAAATGCTACTGTTAAAGCTCTTTGTTACAAGATACTCTTCTAGTGAATTATGTGAAATTTATGAAGGACAGTTGTATTTCATGATCTGTAACAAGAAATGTTAACGTCCTATGTCTTTTAAAATATGAAACGTATACACTCAGAACTCTATGCATCACTGTATTGTGTTGGACTAAATGATCTCACATGTCCTGAATAAAGCTGCCAGTATCTGTTTAACTTTTTCAAGTTTCCTTTCCTTTCCCATTTAAAAAAAAAACAAAAAAAAAAAAACAAAAAAAAAACTTTTTTGAGACAGGCTTTTATGTATCCCGAGCCGGACTTGAACTCACTCTACAGACAAGGATGGCTAGGAATTATGATCTTCTTGCTTCCAACCCCTAAGTGCTAAGAATACTGATGTCTGCCACCCTGACTAGCTATTAACATGCTGGGGATTGATCCCGGAGTTCTGTACATGTTAGGCAAGCACTCTGTCAACTGAGTTACATCTCCACTCTCATAAGTTTTAAAAGATTAAAAATAATGGCCCCCAAATTCAGTTACTTGTGGTGTTGCTATTGTTGTTGTTCCCCCAGAGTATGCTTGGAGGAATGGTAGCCCATCAGGAGAACAACAACTTTAACATTTCCCACCTCCAATACGCAGTGTGCTATGCTCCTTTCTTGCTATAGGAGCTACTAGCTTGCTGTCTAAGGAAGGGTTCAGGGATATAGAGGATAAGGGGAGGAGCTGGCCTGAGCCTAGAGTTACTGAGAGCTGGTAGGAGTCCCCACATTGCCACTTGCTGTCATTTGACAAGTTGTTCCATTTTCTAAAGCCTCAATTTATTCATCTAAATAGAGGGATGACACAATTCTGATCCATCAAGAATGTACCATCCAAATGCAGGATGAAATTGTAAGAAAATGACTGTTGTCTAAAGAGACATTCAAAGTGATGGGGCGTTTTAAGAGAGGGAGAAACCAGGCAGTTACAGACAATTAAAGGGCGTCATAGCAAATCGAGCAGTTCAGTAGTGGTGAGCTCTGTATGATTAATTAGACTTTACAATTGAAACCTTCTCAGTGGGCTGCAGCTTTAAGTAGAACAAGCAGTAGATGCCACACTTGCTGACCTGACAGCATGACACTGTGATCTACAAATGTAGTGGGCAGAACTCATGGCTCTCCCGGGACCTGGGGTGTGTGATTTGTAGCTGCTGAAACCTACTACAAAAGGACAGAGGATTGGAAAGCAATGACATTGAAGAAATGACAAGTAGCCTCATTTCTCCATAGACAGTAGAGATTAGCCAGATGTTTGAGCTCTGCCCCTGTGGTGCGAGGAACCCCACAGAGCTGATGCTAACATTGTTCACAGTGACTCTTCAGTCACTAATGCACTTACTAATCACGGTGAAGCCATTTCCCAGTAAACAGGAATTGAGTAGTTGAGCTTTAGCTGAATGGTCTTTAAAAGCTGATCACTGTACCAGAGCACCAGTTCCAGGGATTTAATGCAGCCCAGAGCCTCCATACCATGGACTAGGGCCATTTTCATGCATATTTTAGGGTTTCCTGAAGTACTAGGGAAGGAAAATGTAACAGATAAGATCTTGTCTACCATTAAACCAAGTACAACCCAGTATGGTTATTTAAAACTTCCCAGAAGTTTATTGAGCTAAGAAGTAGTGTTAAGTCTCACAGAAGCAATTCAGTGTGTGGCATTTCTGGAGTTTTCTGGAACTTTCTCAGCTTCCAGAGCACGAATTGACACCTCCCAGAAAGACACTCTCTTTCCGTGAGCAAGGTACTGGTGTTCTGTCCCTCTCAGTCACCTTTACCTTATCTTTTTGAATCAGCCTGTAGATGGGTGGGGATGGGCAGGTCTGGGGGAGGGCAGGAGGACTGTAGGCCCCTTGGCAATTCTGGTGGGCTTCATGATTCCTAGAAACCCTTCTCTGCCCTTCTCCAGCCTCTTCTTTCCTGTCCCAACTCCTTTACTGGCCTGACCTAAGGTATTAGAAATCCTTCTTTATCACTTATATGAACAATTAATTAAGGTCTACTCTCCTATTCCCTACTGGCTAAATTTTTGTTAAGAAAATATTTTATAAAAAGCCACGAAGAAAAACATACATATAAGCTTGTTCACAAAGAGTAAGTAGGCTACGATTTTGTAGATTGATTTAGTGTTAGGAATGATCTGCTCTGTGGCTAATAGTTCGTCTGTCTCACTGTGTATGTGTGTTTCTCAGACTCAACCCTTAAGAGACCAGAGGCAAGATAACAGTCACACTTTTACACACTGTCTAGGGGCGAAGAAGATTGCAGTTAGTCATTGGATTCCTGCAGCTCATTGAAAAGGGTACAAATCATTATTGTTCTAGACTTAACTCTTTTTCTTTTTTGGTTTGTCAAGACAGGGTTTGTCTATGTAGCCCTGGCTGTCCTGGAACTCACTCTGTAGCCCAGGCTGGCCTTGAACTTGATCCTCCTGTCTCCCAAGTGCTGGGATTAAAGATGTGCAACACCACACCTGGCTCAGATATAACTGTTTTTCTTTTAAAAGTCTAAATGTTGGGGTTTTGTTTTTCTAGTTTTCAGATAGAGTGATACAGCTGTAGCTCATGTGTCTCTGTTATGTGCATGCCTTTATATTGTTGCCATAAAATGAGTTTTTAATCTGATCATTGCAAGTTAAATGTAGCATCGTGGTATCATAGATGGAGAAGGTTCTCTGTAGCTCTCAGAAGGAAACACCCTAATTTCCTGACCAGGACCCTCAGAGCGTTCTGAGCTTGCTTTCCTCTCACCAAGATCCACGTGCTTCCTAGAAATAATATCTCCCCTTCCTTTTGTGATGGACAAACATTTTATCTCTGTAGTAGACTGAGACAGCGTAGGAAAGTGCCTGTAGGAATGTGTATAGGCTGTTATAATGTCTACCTCTTCTAAGCACATCATAAATGGCACACAGTGGGTGCCTTTCCCCCAGCACAGTGGGTGCCTTTCCTCCAGCTAGGCTCTGGGACTGCTCACTCAGCACTGTGTTCAGTTGTGTCCCTGGGACATGAGCAAACATGTTAGGTCTCATCCGCAATTCTCCTGATTTTCCTGATGCCACGAACCAGGCTCTAGATGTCATAATATGAAGGTGAACAGCCATGCTGCTTTTCTGTCAGAGTGCCTACACCAAAAAGACCAAGGTTACCCCTCCAAGATGGCCTGGTTAGATTCATCTGTGGCCCTACAGTAGAAACAACCTTGTAAGTTTCTAAATAATTTTCTACCTTCAGTGCCGTTTAAAATAAAACAAAATACAAATCTTTGAGACTTAAAGACCATTTTAGTAAGTTGTGTAATTGGCTATTGAATCATGGAGTTGCAGACACTTGTGAGCTGCCATGTGGGTGCTTGGGAATTGAACCCCAGTCCTCTGGGAGAGCTCAGTGCTCCGAACCATGAAGCTATCTCCCCAGCCCGGAATTTCCTTTTATAATTACTTTTTCAGAGCAAAATGAGGATCTATGGCTAGTTATGAACAGATTCTTTTTAACATCTGCTTTATATATGTGTGATGTCTGTGAGTGTGCACATGTCACAGTGTGGTAGTGGAGGTCACAGGGACAATGTATGTGAGTTGGCTCTCTTCCCCAACCATATGACTCCCTGGGATGGAACTCAGATCGTCAGCACCAGCAACAGGGTGCTTCTCCCTACTGAGCCGTCTTAGCAGCCGTGCAACAGATACTTATGCAGCCTTTATGAACACTACCCTGGAAGTCTGACACTCCAGCATTATATGCTCACAAGTTAACTTACACTAATTTTGGGCTTTTTGTTTGCTTTGTAACACTACTTATTTATTTTACATATAGCCACCAAGAGTATACAGAAAAAAGGGTAAGAGTTGCTGTGAAACACCTGTGATTGGCTTTTTGGGGGTTTGGTGGCTTTTTGTTTGCTTGTTTTTGTTTTGTTTTGAGACAGGGTCTCTCTATGTAGCCCTGACCTGGAACTTGCTCCGTAGACCAGGCTGGACTCAACTCACAGAGATCCTCCTACATCTGTCTCCCCTTGCTAGGATTCAATGTGTGTGCTACCATTGCCTGCCCCCAATGGGATGTGTAAGTGTTAAATTTATCTACTGGTTTGGGGGGACTTTACCTAGCACCACGTTTCAGATGTTCAAGTGTGTGGGTTGTATTCTAGCCTTTGAGGGAAGAACAGCTCCTGTGGTCTTTTGAGTTGCAAGGTATGTATCCCATACCTTGAGAATAAATAGACTTCAGTAACTTTAGGGAGGGAAGATGTGCTTCCTTTGTCGGATTAGAAGTCCAGCAAGACTCCTCACGTTCTCAGTACTAAGATCACAATACCAGTTCATAGTGGAGCTGAGATGGGAGATCTGCAGGGCGAGCCCTGGCCTCTTACTGGCTCCTCAGTTCTGGGGGCCTTGTTACTTACTTACCGAGGTCATTAGCCCCAAGAAGCATGTCTGCTTTGCCTGTCTTGTTACGTATATGCTCTTCTAGGTTTTTCTTTTGTAAGTATATGAAATATAGAGCTTGCCTTTAGCATTTTTTCATAAGAAAATGATGGGCACAACCTGACATTTAAATGACCCTAAAAATTACACCAGAGAACTCCTACAGCTGACAAACATCTTCAGCAAAGTGGCTGGATATAGAATTAACTCAAACAAATCGGTAGCCTTCCTCTACTCAAAGGATAAACAGGGTGAGAAAGAAATTAGGGAAACTACATCCTTCAATAATTACATTTTCTACTTCCCCTTTTCCCCTCCCTCAACTGCCCCATATAACCCTCCCCTCTTTCCTTCAAATTCCTAATTACCATATCGGACTTTGGTATGTTGTGGCCCAGCCTGTTGTACAATTACATTTCACCTTATTAAACAAAACTTACGTTAATCATGATGATATTAGTTTTCCTCATTAACTTCATCTCTTAATCTTTCCACAATGTTGTAGTAGAGGAATCCCAACAGTCAATTCTTAACTCATGCTGGCCAGTGAAAAAAATGCCCCAAGCTCTTCCAGCAAACTGATGGTCTTACGTCTTATCATTGACACCTGTGTCGAAAATTACCAGTCTCTCCAACAGCTCGACAAAGCCTGCCCAGAATTCTTTAGACTCTTTTCTTCCCTCTTCTCTTCCTCCAATAAGGGCAAAACTTTGTTTAACTACACACTTCCAGCAAGAATTGCAGTGGTCCTAACATCAGGAATTACAGTGGTGCTAACTGCAGGAATTACAGTGGTCCCAACAGTTCCCTTTCAGCATGCTCCAGGTGCTGTGTCCCTCACATTCCACCCCAAGGATGCACACTGACACCAAATGCCATCTAAGCTCTAGGTCTTTGCCTTCTCTTGACTCTCATCGTGGCCCTTTAGATCTAAAAGCTCCAGGTGAACTGAGAAACTCCAGAAAGGAAAGTTGACTTGCCTGGTAAGACCTGTACAAGTTGGCATCTGCCACGTTGAGGCTTCAGGGAAACTAGTTTGCAGGTGGAATCTCCCATCCCTTAAGTCTCCTTCTCACCCTATAAAATCCCTCAGCCCCCTGGGCCACATGCTCGCAGTCAGTACTCCCTCAGAGGAACTGCAGTCCTTTAGCTGTTATGATTAATGGAACAGTTCTGTTCTGGAAAACTAATTATTGCCTCCTAAGCATGCGCTTCTGAACATAGAGTTACAGTAGGAATTTGACAGTCATATTTCAGGCTGGCACTGTGAGACCTCCTGTAGACTAAAGAAGGCCATCTGAAAGCTTCAGATAACCAAGTGGTTCTGTAATGAGTTGGAAGACGTGCTTCACTTCCTGGTGTGCTCTGAACTTTGAGTACTCCTACTAAGTGTAGTTTGATGCTCCTCCTCTTTGACTGTGAGCATCCTTTATAGACAATGGTTTCTAGTCTGGTTATAAGAAGTGGCTGGCATTTCTGTTGTTGTTGGCATTTAACCTCAGATGGCAACAGTGCCCCCCAAGCCTGACTGGATGGTCCCCTTTATTTTCTGAGGCCTCTGCCCATGCCTCTCCCTATATACTATAGCAAAGTTGGTTCGTATGAGCTGGCCTCCTCCCACTTCTAATGTAAAGAAACATGAACGGGGCAAAGAGACCAAGAAAGCTCAATGCTAGCATTGCCTTCGACAGCGAACAGGCTTTAAAGCTTCAAGCAAATGACTTCTGTAGATATAATTGGAATACATGCCTTATGTTAGGTTATCTCAGAACTATTCCTGACTTTAAGACTCTGTACTTGATGAAAGTCCCTCTCCCTGAATGGCACTGTGATAATTAGATAACCTGAAGCTGGGCACGGAAGGGGCAGCGAGGACCACTCCAGTCTGGGCTGTACCTGGGGCTATTCTTGTTCTCCTTTCTTTCCTTTCTGTTGTTTATGATGTACAGGATCTCACTCTGTAGTCTAGGCTGGCCTCAGATTCACAGCAATCCTCCTGCCTCAGCCTCCTGAGTGCTGGGATGACAGGGGTGAGCAACTTCTTACAGCAGTGAGATTAGTGAGAGCACCAATGAGCTTATTACAGCCATATCCTGTGTCCCGACTCTCCAGTCACACACTTGGCAAGAACACGGTATTCCTCTTGAAAGCGGCTCATCTGTGCCCACAAGATGGAATAGCAGCGGCGTTTTAATAAAGGGAGCATACTTTTAATATAAGTTGTAGTGTCTGAGAACCACATGAAGAATTTTATCTTTGACTTTTGAAGGAGGAAAATCAAATCACCTGTCCTATTTAATGGAGAAGCTAAACTCCCCAGTAAAGAGTAACGGACCAGACTTGAGATTCCCTTCTCACCGTCTCCTCTTTTACAATGCAGACTCTTACATGATGCCAAGCATGAAATGCGAATGATATGTTAAATGAGGGCCACTGTGAAAAATGAAGAAGGCAAGAAGGTTATTCTCAAAGGTAGTCCCAAAGTCACAATCAGAAGAGTAGCTTATTCATAGCTGACGCTTGGAGGTCAGAGGGAAATCCAGCAAATATCAACAGTGTCGCCTAGAGAGTCACACATCTCTTGGGGAATTTAATTTATATTAATGAGAAGTGAGACCTGCTTAGAGCTTGCTCAGTGATTGCTCCGGTGTCAGATTTTAATGATCTTACTTCATGAAAAGGATTTTAAATGAATTATCCTGAAAGAAAACCCGACGAGACGCCGATTCTTAATTGTGAGGCTTCTATTACCCTGCCCTCCTGCCAAACCATAATTGCATATCAGGATTTTTTTTTTTTTTTTTTTTTTTTTGAGAGCTCGCCTTACCATGTTGATAACCTGCTGTCAGTGTAGCCCAGGAAATTGCTTGCTGTGTAGGCCAGGTTGGCTTTGAACTTGTGATCCTTCTGCCACGGTCTCTGGAGTGCAAGGATTCCAGGTGGGCACCTCCATGTCGGGCTCCCACCTCAGCAGACCTCATGAAGACCTGCATTTGAGTGGTAGTGCTGCTGCCAGCTACTGTCTGCGAGCGCTCACTGTGGACCGGGCTCTCTGTGAGGCGGTGGTCTCAAATTCTAACTTAGCAAGTTTACGGAATTACAGGTGCGGAGAGGGAGACTCTGAAACATGAATTAACATGTTGCAGGTTGCATTAAATAGTGGGCCAGAACGGTAAGTTTGTTAGGCTCTCTGTTTTCCACTCTAACAAGCGCAGGGTGTTTGCTTTGCCCGGCTGTCTTTTGCGGTATTTATAGACCTTCCCCTTGATCTAGCTACCAACCTCCAGATGCTACGCTTGGGGTTTTATTTTGCAAGCCTACTTAGTAGATGGTGCCAGTGCTATTTATAAACGAGAAACGAGGGGTAGAGGAGTAAACCCCACTGGCCCCAGTGCCACATAGGAGCTGACAGAGCTGGGACCCACCTCTAGACCTTCCTGGCCTTCCGAGCATTTACTACCCAGGTTAACAGGCCCCCTCGAGGGAGCCATCTTCCTGGAGGGGGGCGGGGTCACAGTGGGAACACAGCTGAAGCCAATGATCTCTGGAATCTATCAGTATCAAGCAGTTGAGTGGTGAGAGTCAGGGTCCCAGAGCCCCTTCCCTGTCCACGCCTGGCTGTTGACGGGCTCCTTCTTGTGCAGGCCCCGTCGAAGGATCCATGGCGACTGTGGGCTCGTGATTGCAGGGACTGTGTCTTGTCTGGCAGAGAGCAGCTCATGCCCTTCTGTATTATCTTACTTTCTTCCCACCCTATCCTCCAACATTCTCCAGACCTTTGAGGGGATGGGATACGGATCTTGGTTAGTGCTGAGACTAATCTGTCCTTTATTCTCAGCGCTTCACACAGACGTGAGATTCTGTATTTGCCCGTGTTGGAAAGAAGAGCTCCTCTGATTAAAGCTGAGAGTGACAACTGTCAATGAATATAAACATCAATACTTAGAAGAGTGTTTAGTACAGGTCTGCTTAACTAAATAGTGTAAATAGTGTTTAGTTCTCCTCTAGGGCCTGTGACCAAAGAGTTCATATTCTTTCTCTCTCTCTCTTTTTTTAAATCTTAATTATGGGTATGAGTCTTTGCCTGCATGTATGACTGTGTACCACATGTATGCCTGGTGTCCACAGAGGCTCAAGAGGGCATTGGATCACCTAGAACTGGAGTTACAGACGATTGTGAGCCACCATAGGGGTGCTAGTAATTGAATCTGGATCTCTGGAAGAGCAGGAAGCGTTCTACACTGCTGCGCTGTCTCTCCAGCCCTGCGAGGACTTATCATTATAAGGAGAGAGACAACACCTCAACAGAAATCATTGCACTCCATTAATTATAAGTATATAATGTGATTTATTACACACATGGGTATATATGGATGTTTATATCTCAATTATATCATGTCTATATACCCAACTTTCTAGTCAGTAGCATCTTGTTTCTATTTTTGCCTCGTGTTGAAGGGAATACAGAAATTACCTCGATGATCCTGCTTCAGTTCATATCACTGCAAATGTCTGCAGAAGCAATGAATGAATGAAGACATTTTCTGTATGGTCTGAGGCTCAAGTGGAGGTTTGGTGACATTAGGTAATACAAAGCACTAAGCTGTGGCTCAGCTGTACAATAAAATATTAAGCTGCAAAGTAACTCTACAAGAATAATTGGGTTTTTTTTTGTTGGTAGTTTTTTTTTTTTGTTTGTTTGGGGGATTTTGTTTTTGTTGTTGTTGTTTAAGACGGTTTCTCTGTGTATCCTTGGCTGTCATAGAACTCGCTCTGTAGACCAGGCTGGCCTCAAACTCGGAGATCCTCCTGTCTCTGCCTCCCAAGTGCTGGGATTAAAGGAGTGCGCCACCACTGCCTCACTTGATATTCTTGCAATTGATTAGCAAGGAGAAAATGAATGTGAAGCAATATTGCTATTGACAAAGGCTAGAAGAAAATGCTTTAGAAGTTTCAGAGGTGTTTGGGGACAGGAGGGTTGCAGTTGGATTTGACTGTCTTTTTAATTTGTTTCTGTATTTACATGTCCCAATATTAACACGTATTGTTTTATGTCAGGAAGGAAACACAAGTGATTGAACAGCAGCAGCCTTAAGTTTCTTAGACACTGTGTACTCTTAAGCGAAATACAGGTTTCTATAAAATGGCATGAAAGCTGGCTGTATTTCCACAGTAACTTAGCATGGAATCCCTGCAGTCAGGCTTCCTGCATTTGGAAGAGGACGACCTGGCTGCATGCGCTGACTTGCATGAGCTCTACAATTGTTAGTGCATTACTTATCGGCTGGGTACACATATGTTACAGGGCACGTGTGGCAGACAGAGTACAAAAGGGGAGCGATTCAAAGATTCTCTTTGTTGGTCTCTGGAGTAGAACTCAGGTTGTCAGACTTGGCAGCAAATCCCTTTACTCTCTGAGCCTTCCAAATCAACAGAAGTGTGTGTGTGAGGGAGGGTGCCTGCAAAACTCTAATCAGCTTTCTTACCCTCAAAGTTTGTAGGAAAACTGGACCTTGTTTTCACTGTATAATGAAAGGCTCTCTAGAGCATTAAAAATTAATATTTTCTAGTTAATTGACATAAAATGTTTGCTCCCTAGGGAAGGATGGGTGACCATGAATAGATTGGAGTTTGTCTAATAGCTAGTGATGCACTCCTTGCCTGCCTTCTGCTATGGAGGGTGGATGCTATGTGGTACCCAGCATTCTAAACCATCTCCTAGTGTGGCTTCCTGGCCAGCTGCACCAGCAGCAGCATCCCCAGGACACTGTAGATTCTGGTTTGCAAAAGGGAGGACTGTGATATTTCATAGGTTCTTGAAATGAAAACTAAATAACAAATAAGGCTTAGATATGGGACAAAAAAGGTCAAGCTGCAGGTGATTCCCACGGTCCTAAAAGTTGAAGACAGAGCTGCTCCCTATGAGGGGATGCTAGCCTGTGACATCACAACTGATCCTCACTCTTCTTCAGTTCATTCAGTTTTTCTTGTAATCTCAGTATTCGGGAGGATATTTGGTAGCTTTCTGGGCTTTTCCTGGTCTTTGCAATAACTAGCAGAGGTTGAGAAGTTACTAAAGCACAGGCAATGGACATGAACATTCAGGTTTAAAGTCACCATTTGTATTCTACGCTTTAGAAGCAGGGTCGGAAATAGAATGAGCTCTTCAGAATCTGCTATCAGATCTGTCCTGGCATCAAAATGGCATACTGCAGAAAGTGGCTCATGGAAGGGCTACATATTGACCTTTCTGTTCTGTGTTCATTTTGTTATTCAGTAAGTAACTTGCATTTGTGGTTTATAATTTTGCATTTCGTTGTGGTTTATATTTGGTTCTAGGATTCTAGAATGCAAAACTTAGGGCACTTTTCGGTGTAGGAAACCAAGGCCATTTTTCAGCAACTTTTGAAGAAAACTTTTTTTTTTTTTTTTTTTTTTTTACCTTCAGAAAGCCTAAAATGAGTTGTTTTGGGATATTTGAAGGTTTTCTTTTCTTTTAAAATAATGTTTATTTTTTAGTATCTGTGAGTGGATGAAGGTGAACAATCAGATCAATCATGGTGTTTGGAAGCAAACCATTGAGACTGAGCACAGCATATTAAGTAAAGTATATACCAAAGCATCTTACGGTCTACACTCATGGCTAAGATGGAACAGAGAGAGCGAGGAGTGTCTAGAAATTGAGTGATGGAAAACCATCAGCTGGAGCCACTTACCAGCTAACTCCATTTTCTTGCACAAAATGAACACGTCAGCTTATGCTACGTAAGAACAAGGTGCTTCCAGGTGTGGTGGTGCTCACCTTTGATCCCAGCACTGGGAAGCAGGGGCAGAGGCAGATCTGTGTGAGTTCCAGGTCAGCCTCCTCTACAGTGAGTCCCAGGCTAGCCTGTTGTACACATCAAGACCCTGTCTCAAAACAAAACAAATGACCTTGTTCTGGGAGAGTTGAACCCCAGGAGGCCAAACTTAACAACAGCATCGACACAGGGCTAATTACAGGATCACCCAGGAGTGTGCGGTCTCCATCTGAAATGGTTCTGTGTTTTAGAACTGAGCTGCTCTCTGAAGGACAGAGGCTGACAAAAGAAGGGTGCTAGTAATATTTTAATCACCATACATTTTCAAGTAATTTATCTTCAACTCTTATTTGACATATAAATTCTGGCCTCCAACCTTTCTTTAAGAATTGTAATTCTCAGCCTTACCTCACCTTTAAATCCACCTTTTCAGTTTTATTTTTAAAATAATTTCATTAAAATAGGAAATAGGAATTGGGGAGTTTTTTCCTTCTTCCTTCCTTCCTCTTTCTTTGTTTCTTTTTGGTTTTTTGTTGGTGGAAGTGGTGGGTTTTTTTGGAGGGTTTTGTTTTTTTTGTTTTTTTGTTTTTTTAATTTAGGGTCTCACTGTATAGCTCAGGCTGTCTTAGAACACATTCTGTAGCCCAGACTGCCCTCAAACTCTGCTTCATCCTTAGGCCTCAGCTTCTGAATACTGGATTTACAGTGTGTACCAGGCCTGGCCTATCTGTTTCAACAACAAAAACCTCAACAACCCCCCTTGATTGTTTTCTGTTGTCACAGTAAAGATACTTAGCCTACTGTTCATCCTTTGGAAGTCTGTCTTAGACTATGAAGCCTAGAAACCTTTGATCATTTAATCAGGGTTTGTTTAGAGAACTTCATGGACTGACACAGATGTTGAGCAAGGTGCTAGCTTGGTATCCTAGAACCATTTCTTCCTATGCTTTTGTTCTATTGCAGGTGAGACCCATGACTTTGGTGCTAATCGGACATGAAATGAATTTTATGCCAGTAACATCATCATTATCATTTATACAGAGCTTGAAGGCTGAAGTGTTGGCTCATGTGTTAAGAACACTGACTGCTCTTGCAGAGGTCCCAGGTTCAGTTTCCAGCACCTTCAGATTCTGGCTAACAACCATCTCTAACTGCAGTTCTCAGGGTTTTACCTTCTTTCTGGCCTTTGCAGGCAATCCTATACACAATCCATGCAGGCATCTGTTGTCTCTCTGTCTTCATGGTAATACTGTTGCAGTAAGGATTTCACTTTAGATGGGAAAAGAGCAGCTCAGAGAAATGAGTAACTTGCCGGTTTTCACGGATAGGAAATGACGGCTCTGGAACTTAAGCCTCAGTCTGTTGGGCTTGACTGCCCAGGCTTTTATGCATCCTGGATACTGCAAGAGATTCTTTATGGTGCCCCAAACCAGGCAAACAAACAAACCTGATGGTGTGAGAAGCAGTATGCAGAGCTTCAAATGATGTCACAAGGATTACCATGTGACTGTGTGCTCATAGCCTTAAAAAGAACCGAGATGGAGATCACGCTCTTAGTCACACACCATGGAGGTAGAGCTTATCTGAAGCCCAGATTGCCTTTGTTCAGAGCAGGGCTGTTTCCATCCTTCTGGGGCTTTGTAAAGATGTGACAAAATTAAAGATAAACAGAGGAAGATTGGGCTAAGCACATCATCATTAACTTCAGTCCGTTTACCTTCATTTAACAAGCTTTCCATTGCAGCTACAAGAGTTTTACAAGTGAAGACAATTATAAAAACCCAAGGGTAATGAAGCAATCTATGTTCAAGAATTGATGGTAACACCATTTCAAACCTTCATGCAGTTTTTTATGGTATGTTTTTAAATGTACCTCATTTGTCTTAAATGACAGTATAGCGTGTTTCTCTCTTGGGTAGAAGACTATTTCTGTCAGTTGCTAAGATCAAATGTCTTCGTCATAAACTATCCCACGACATTCCTTTCTCAATTATTGTCACTGTGTCTAGTGAATGACTTTATAGATGTGTAGCAGAGTTAAGGACAATAGTAGTGCACCCTGAAACCAGGAAGAGCTGAAGCCAGGAAAGAAGACCAGCTCAGCTGGAGCAGGGACTAGGACACAGCTGGGGTCCAGCAAGGAAGACTCCATGGAAAGGGACTTCATACTCCCCCTTCCTCCCTCCTCTGTCCTCTCTCCTCTTGCCTGGTGGTGGTGGTGGTGGTGGTGGTGGTGGTGGTGGTGGTGGTGTCAATCTCCATGAGAGTTCAGAAAGCAGAGAACGTGTTCTGGTCATCCACTCAGGGTAAGGGCAGTGGAGGAGTAGAGAGAATAATTTTAGGAGGGCAGAGGAGGATTCCTAAAGGAAATTGTGTGTTTGATCTGAATCTTTGCAAGTGTGTCTACTGTGATTGTGATTTGGGTCTTACGTTCAGCCCCGAGACTCGTGTGTTGAAGGCTTGGTCTCTCGCTCATGGTCCTGTGGGGGCGAGAGCTGCAGGCCGAGTCATCTTTACTGTGAATGTTTGATCATAATTCCTGTGTAGGAATATGGATCCGTGTTACATTTGCAGTGATGTGGAGGCAATGCTGGCCACAAATAATTTGCTAGGTAATTATTTTCCTATTTCCTTGAATCCTATTTTATAAATACTCAGACTTGAAGGAAAACATCTGCATGGGAAAAGACTCTAACTAATCTCTGCCATGGCTTGTACCTGTAATTTTTCTTCTCCTCTCCTCCTCTCTCTCTCTCTCTCTCTCTCTCTCTCTCTCTCTCTCTCTCAGGCTCATTTTATATTTAGAAACATTATACAGAAGGATATAGATTATTATTACAGATTCCCCAAATATTTAGAGAGGTTTGTCTACTCATCATGGCAAAGAGGGACAGCATAAGCTGCTCTGCAGGCAGTTATCACACAGACACTTAACAGTAGACAGCATCTTGTAATTGTCTGTGGTTTGGGCAGTGGTGCAGACATGCAGGAAGTGACCTGAGGGGTGCTAGTGTTCAAGATGAGCCTTGACTTTAACTACCACACTATTGGTAAAGAGGGGAGCAATCCTTTTTGAGGCTTAGGGAATGTTATACACAAAGTACAACTGGATTAAAATACAAACCCAAAGAGAGGGCAGAGGATGGCTAAGGGGAGCCTTGGCATGGATGACCAGGTTAGTGTGCAATGGCCAGTGAAGAAGGTGATGGGGGTTGGCTTTGAGAAGAGCTCAGCTGTCAGGCACGCTCCTGAGGACTTCACTAAGAACTTCATGTTTTTCTCATAGCTCATAAACATTCTCTCAAGAAGAGAGAAAGATACTTGTGTCATAAGGGATGAACTTGTTGAAGAGGACGATGCAATATGCCTTCAGCAATATTGTAGGGGAGATGAGGACATTAGGGAGATGGGGGGGGGGGTAACTGCTAAAAGATGCTACCATTAACTAAGAGGCAATAGAGAGAGGAGATGTGATCTTGGAAGAAAGTTTAAAAGTTCAGTTTTAAACTAATCGAATTTGAGGTTATTAGAACTTTTGTATCATATAGATAATTATTTTAATCAGGAATGCAAGAAGTTGTCTGGGTCCTAGAACAGGAATCCAAAACAGACACGTCCACCTGAAGGTTGTTTTTGAAGACAGGAAGTAGGATTTGCTAGTGAATGTGCCTTCAGGAAAGGAAGCCATTATGACCACAAAGCCCACTAGGGGACAACAGTTGGGGCTGTGTTGACTCTACTACCTTCTGCGATGGACTCTCCCCAGCCACCAGGGCTTCAGGGTCATGGTAAACTTGATACAGTACTACTTTGAAATATGGATCATCTGTCAGCCAGGCTCTTGAACTTGTGCCCGTGTAGGTCCTCAATCTTGAGAACTTTGTTCTGCAGCTTGTCTGGTAGACCCAATGGCTTGGCCAGTGTGAGCCCCTGCCCCAATGCGCTGGCGCTTCCCAAAGGCATTAGCCACACATATCTATCTGGAGACTTAACTTGTAAACAGCGTGAGATCACAGACATGAACATCTGATGGAAAGGACCATCTCCAGTCCCTCTGGAAAGGCACTCAGGGAACAGGCTGCATACTTGCTACAGAGGAGGCTGCTCTTTACCATCGTAGTGCACTGAACCAAAGGTAATTTTTAAAGCTGTGAGGATAAATGAGCTCTTTTCCATGGAGGGAGCTCAGGGTGAGAAAGAGGGCCAAAGCAAGAACCATTTAAGGAGAAGTTGTATAAAAGGCCATAAAGAAACTGGAGATCAAAGAGCTAAGAGGAAAATCAGGACTGCAGTCGTCATAGAAGCTAAGGAGGTTTTGAGAAGTCAACAGTAGAGCTGTGTTTAAGCAACTTAAGAACTGTGTTTATAGCAACTTGTAAATTTGTCCCCTTGCAGGAACTTTAAATTCTGTTTTTGTGGTTGGGTTGGAGAGGCCACAGTGTTTACAGGAGTTACTCTGGACCTACTGAGATTCTGAAGGCAAATTCATGGAGCCCAGGCAAAGCTGCCTGCCAGTCAATGCCCTGGAGCACTGATATTGGGGCTGAAGGATCCCTGGTGTGCTGTAATGGGCCTTGTCACAGAGTGTCACACCCTGTCAGCAGGAGTAGCCATTTGTCTCTTCAAGTCAAAAGTGGTAAAAGAGCCTGGCTAGTCTTTCAAAACATTGAACCAGTGAGGTGTGAGGCAGGGGGATAGCTTGGTGATAGAACCAGTGAGGTGTGAGGCAGGGG
>NC_034593.1:61556906-61559163 GCF_900095145.1 Mus pahari
AGGTGTGAGGCAGGGGAATAGCTTGGTGATAGAACCAGTGAGGTGTGAGGCAGGGGAATAGCTTGGTGATAGAGCACTCTCTTAGTGTGCAAAAGGCCCTGGGTTTGATCCCTAGCACCACCAAAAGCAACAAGAAAAACCCACTGTACGAACGGCTACAACAATAAGTATTACTACACTTTCTCAATTTAAACATGCATTCAGAGGTGAGACTTTATATCATTTTCATGTTTTTTGTTATTTTTAAAAGTAAATTATTTTCTAAATATTTAATTGTAAGTGTGTATATTTTTAAATAACTTCTTGTCAACTGCGTATGCTAAGTGACTTTTTACAGAGTTGTAATTTTTGTGATTATATATTTTCAGAAAAAAATTGAGAAGTGTTTAATTTTTTTATGAGTTCAAGTGCCTGCAGAGCCAGGAAAAGGCGTTAGATCCCCTAGATTTGGAGTTATAAGCACTTGTGAGCCTCCTGATGTAGGTGCTGGGAATCGAACCCCAGTCTACTACAAGAACAGCAAGTGCTCTTTAACTGCGGAGTTATCTCTTCAGCTGGAAAAGAGGTATTTTCAAATGTGGTAGTTTGTTTGTAGGCTGTAACTGGCCATTAAGTTGATATACACTGTGGCAAACTATTTCTTTTGAAACTAAAAACAAACTTTCTCAATCTCATTCACGAACCGAGATTTGGAGGTACTGCTGTGGGATAGTTACTTGTCTTTGTGGCAGAACACCAGACAGAAGCAACTTGGGGGAGGCTTTCGGGCTCTGAGGCAGGGACCCTGTCCGTCAAGTGTGGCCGTGCAGTGGCTTGGCCCAGGGCCATGGGAACCTGCAAATCTGGAAGCAGAGACTTCCAGAAGCCCGGGCTGGGCTCTTACCATCAGAGGCCTACTAAGCGACCCATCTCTTTCCAAGCAGCATGAGCAGCTGCGCTAAGATATCACAAGCCAGTGTGGACATCTTACATCCAAACTGTAACACCGCTCCTGTAACTTTCCTCAACACTGTGGCTTTCTGTATTCTATTAAAAGATTAAAGTACACAACCGGACAGAACAAGTTAGCATCCACTCCCCTGAGATAAGGGAACACTTGATCCTCACCTCGCTTCGTGAACAACTAGGATCATATTGACCTCAGTACAGTGACCCTCTTCCAAAACCAACGGCTTCATCCTGGCGTCAGATTTGTAAGACTACAAGTAAGAAATCTTGCTAAAAACTAATATTGTAGGGCAGATACAGTCGTCAGTGATGAGACCTAGAATAGATTATGGATCCTGGATGTAGAGCTTGAAAAATGACCAGGTGGGACCCCAAACCTTACCCATAGCCATCAAAACTGTTAAAGGCTTTGCAGAGAACTCTGTAGGCTGGCCTTACATCTGTGCATCTCTGTGGTTGCTGGACTGATCCTAAATCCCTCTGGGAACCTAGCTCTACGAGGCTGACCTGAGCTACTTGTAAGTCCTTCTCCATCCTTCTGATTGATGGGGTAGAAGGTAAGTGTCCTTGGGCCCCTTTGTTAGGTCCAGCTCTCCATTTTTTTATTCTTGAATTCCTGATAAATCTTTAGCATTGCTCTCTAGCCTTCACCAGACTTGTCACATGGAGGACTAGCTCGGAGGTTAACTAGACCTGCATCAACTCGAGTAGAGGAATCCAGAAGACGTATGGTAGAATGGACCCAAGCTCTCTAGCCATTCCTTTACTAACATATGGAACATTTGTCTTTAATCCCACAGCAGAGCCAGTTCTGCTGCCGGAGTGTGGGGGTAGGGGTAGGGGCAGTTTGTATCTTTGCAGAGAATAGAGAAGCTAGTAAGAAAGACTTCCTTGGTTTATTACATTAATCTGTGTTAAATATGACACAGCAGTGGGTGGGAAACTCTGAATGACGTTGCTAGTGGTGTTCAGAAGTTATCTGGAATTTTCAGTCAGCAAAGCCCTTTCCTCTCAGGGTGCAGGCTAAATCCATTTCGGTGCTTCCTATAATTCAGGCAGGTTGTTACACAAAGGATCTCAATCTGCCATTCCCAAGCAAATCCATGGCTTCATGCCTCCCTGTGTCTCACACAGGTCAGGAAGTAATCCATTAGGCATATTGCTGTTGCATTTACTGAGCACTTGCATAAACATTAACCCTGCCCACCATCACATGGAATGTGTTCTATGAGGAAATCCTTCAGAGTTGGCACAAAATAAGCATGTGTGTGTGTGTGTGTGTGTGTGTGTGTGTGTGTGTGTGTGTGTG
>NC_034593.1:61559233-61605453 GCF_900095145.1 Mus pahari
GTGGGGTATCTGCACCGTGTGTGTGTGTGTGTGTGTGTGTGTGTGTGTGTGTGTGTGTGTGTGTGTGTGTGGTGGGGTATCTGCACCATGTGTGTGTGTGTGTGTGTGTGTGTGTGTGGTGGGGTATCTGCACCTGTGCATGTAGAGGCACAAGAACGACGTCAGGTTTTATCACACTCTGGTTTGTTTGTTTGTTTGTTGTTTATCTGAGGCAGGGTCTGTCACTACACCTGAACCTCACCTGTTGAGTAGACTGGTTGGCCTGTGAGTCCCTGGGACCTCCCCTCCACAGATGGCTTCATTTCAAAAGGGTTGTGGGATCTCTTGTTTATGCAGCAAGTGTTTTGCCCAATAAGCCATCTCCTCAACTCTTTTTTTCTCCTTTTTATGTGAGACAGAAGCTTGCCATGTAGCTCAGGTTGGCCTTGAACTTTTGATTCTCTTGCCTCAGCCCCACCCCTACCCCCACCCTCACCCCCAAGCTGATTTCAGAATTGATCTGCCTGGTTTGAACAGTGATCTTTTTCTATACCTATTTGGCCACACCTACTGACATATGCTAAAAGGCTTCTGTATATAGAGAGAGCAAAGTCTTTAAAAGTTAGAATAAAAATACCAAGAGGAAGCTGTCGAGGGATGTTGGAGGCATGTTGGAGGGGCTGAAATCCCTCTAGTGCCAGGACATCGCTCTTGGGCATCTTAGGCCTTCTCATAGGTTATGAAGATCCATGCTGGGAGACGTTTGTGAGTACTGATGTGTGTCACATAGAACCGACGGGAAGTGATGGTTACAGTGTGGTGGTAGTTTTATGTACAAATCCATGGATCATTCACTACACAATTATGAAGTTCGGAGCATTGCTGTCATTACTGTGGGGATGGCAATGCCCCCTGGCAAATGTTATAGAAGAAACCGATGAAAATATTCCTGTTGTCATCTGTAACTTCTACATCTCCAATTTTAGTCATGACGCCTGCCTACCTAACTCTTTGCTCTGTAATCTACTTTAAATTCTTTGGGTTTTTTGTTTGTTTGTTTTAGACATCTGCCAGTTGAGTACCGATTTAGATTCTAACTAAATGTTTCGCTCTGGAACCACCTTGAGAAGCGCGTTTCTAAAAGCTACTGCTCTACCTCCATATGCTTCTCGCTCCGTTTCAGAGCGACAGATGTGGGTTGGAAACGTGCACGGTTAAGACAGTGGCGCTTCAGGGTCAGACCTTCAAATAGGAAAGACAGAGACCACTGTCAATTGGAAAGTAACTTTGAAGTACGTATCGCCAAGTCCTTTTCTAAGAGCGACTTTAATTTATAAGAAATGAGATGGGGGCTCTCTCGTGTCGGTGCAAGGCTGGCCCTGCCGTTTTGGCATGGGTGGGTCAGAGGGCAGTCTGGGTGACTGTCCTCACTTTTCACTGTGAGACAGCCTCTAGCCGTTGCTGCAGGCCTGCAGAGATTTCTTCTTTCTGCTCCTGTCGTCCAGGAGGGCTGGGATTCCAGATGTGCACTGTTGTATCTGTCTTCATGTGGATTCCAGTATCAGGCTTTACCCACTCTGCTACCTCCTTGGCCCAACTTGAATTTGAAAACAATGGGTACAACTTACTCTTCGGGCTGTCTGTAAAGATCCCTGGTAGAACACTTGCCCAGCGTGCAGTAAGGCCCTGAGTTCAATCCCTGCCATAGCAAACAATGAAAAGGTGTTATGTGAAGCAAAACCACACACAGGGCTAACACTTCAGGTGGGGTGGGAGTGTCCCTTGGCTTTGGTGTAGGAAGACAGGGTGGGAGACAGACCAGCCAGAGGGAAGTGCCATCTCTGTGCATTGTTTCAAGCCAAAGTTCCTAGGGAAGAAAATAGGCACCGAAGCTTGGAGATGAGCTGCTGAAGTTGACAGAAAGCTCGGACTGTTGGAGGCCATTTGTCTCTGGTCTGTCACAACATCATAGATCAGTGGCTATCACTGAGAGGCTTACAAGACAGTAAGTACTTGGTTCGGTAAAGTCAGACACACACACACAAACAAATAGCTTAGTGGGACAGGTTTGGCCTCACATTCCACTGTTGCTTAAAGGTATTATAAGTATTAAAGGAATCCCAGTCAAGTAGCTTTGTAATAGCCTGCTCTGTCTGGTTGTATGAATGAATGTACTTAGAATTAAGTTTCTATGTAACGTATCAAGGAGAGTGTTTCTACTTTTAGAAATTAATACTGGCCTTCCTAGACTTTGCAGTTTGGCTTTAATTACCTTGAATATCACAAATCAATGAACAGGAGGTGAAGTGATCCCTGGGTGACTAAACAGACAACATACGGCTTTTTCTCCCTCCGACTGCTTTAGACACAGGAGGATTCTTCCGGCCTCATCTAGAGCTTATGTGTTCTTACATTAAAGACCATTCCTATAACCTTCGTGATTTTTTTTCTGTGCTGAAAGCTATTAAACACAAAAAGGCAGGTGGAGGACCCTCAAACACATACACACTGACAGCAGGCTACAGAAGACTGCCTGAAAAATGATGCTATTTCTCAGTGAGGCCAATAGAAGACCCTGTAATATAGGGATAGCAAGCCGCAGCAGACCCTAGGACATTCCTCAAGACAGCGCATCCTGACAGGCTGAAATATGAAGGAGGCATCACCTCACCGTTGCTCTTCCTGTTCTTTGCTTATGATAAGAGTCCAGATAGATTTCAAACCAAAACAATCAGACCAAATCCACTACACCTCGAATATTTGGAGCGTCTGGGAGATTTTGAATTTGTCTCCTTTTCACCTGCTTGTGGCCATCTTATCTCTGGAAGGCTGGCTCAGCCGCCTCCCCTCTGTCACCTTCTGCTTGTATTATCAGGGCACTCACAATCATTTGGTGATTTAAACTAATCCCAGAGTAACTCATGGGAAGCCAATATCTGTGCACCACTTTAGAAAATGCAGCCTGCCGGAACCTTCTCAGAATTTTGTGCTCTAATCTGTACGGAAATTTATGTCATAAAGCATCATGGCCAATATGAGTTCAGAGTAGGGTCAGGAATATCTAAGGCTTGGAAAAATGGAACAATCTGAGCAGTTTTTAAAACATGTTTTCTAATATGATAGAAAAAATAAATGTCTCTTTCCTTCTGCATCTTCATTTTGTATAAAAATATTCACAACAAATGTAGAATTAAATAGGGGATATTCTTATTACCTAAACATTATTTTGGAAGGTTAGGTATGTAACTCAGGTGGTAGAGTGTTTGTCTAGCACGCATGAAGCTCTGGGTTCAGTCCCCAGAACGACATAAACCCAGTGTGGTAGTGCATGCTTATAACATCAACACTCAGGAGATGAAGGCAGAGGGAGTTCAAGGCTGCCCTGAGCTACATGGCAAGTTCAAATTCAGCCTGGGATAGGTGAGACTCCCTTGGAAAGCCATTAATAATCACTGCCAATGTGACTCTAATAATGTGGGTTATTTAACTGATCTAATAACTAATAAAACCATGTGTTTCACAGAAAATTTTAATCCAGAAAATAGAAATAGTTCAGTGCCAACAAAGTTGGTAGTGATAAAAAATTGGCATAGAGGAAAATAACATGAGGTAATAGCATTGGACGTCAGAGTGCTGCGCTCATAGCGTTTTGACTCGGAAATCCATACAAATGACAGGAGACCACGTTTAGTGTTTAGAACAGGGCGTAAAACACTCACGTGGTTAGTGAAAAACTTGCAGTATCTCAGACTAGGATGATGGCTTTGAATTCCTCTATTTGCACGAGTGCCAATCATACCTTCAATACTGTTGGTTGAGATAGATCTCACTAAACACTTCATGAAGAGTCTGATTGAGCCAGTTTCTTTTAGGATCTGAACTCGGTCACAGCAAAAGTTTTCTAAGCAAACCTTGTTCTTTTCTCTCTATGTCTGATCTCATTGTATGTCCACTGATGTGTTTATATAAAGAGAAAGGGGGAATATGTTCTATGGGGGTATAGTCAGGTATGGGGGAAGGGGATGTCTCAGCAGATCCATGCCAAGGCATCTCTTCCCTGAGGGACCAGTTACATGACAGTACAGTATAGAATAGAGGAGTTAAGAGGGTAGTAGAGGCAAAGAATGGCAGAGGGAGTAGAGAAGTAGAGGCCAGCCATGAGCACATGGAGGGGAGGGGGAGGAATGGGGAGAGAAGGGGGAAGGGAAAAGCAAGGGAGCAAGAGCCCAAGAGAGCAAGAAAGGAACAAGAGAGGGAGGAGGGGGTAAGCAGCCCCTTTTATACTGGGTCAGGCTTACCTGGCTGTTGCCAGGTAACTGGGGTGGAGCTTAGACAGAATGCTAACATCCACTGTATCCTTCCTTTTCTTTTTCATCTAAGTGAGATGCTTAAGAGCTGCTCTTTTTCTTTTTTTTCTTTCTTTTTCTTTTTTCAGAATATACAATTAAATTGTGTCCACTTGAGTAGCATTGCCTTAAAGCAGTGATTCTCAGCCTGTGGATTTTGACCCGTCGGGGTGTCAAACAACCTTTTCAGGGGTCAAACAACCTGCCTTTCACAGGGGATTTCCTAAGACCTTCTGCATATCAGATATTTACATTACAAAGTATAACAATAACAAATTGCAGTTATGAAGTAGCAATGAAAATAATTTTATGATTAGGGGTCAGCACAACATAAAGATCTGAATTAAAGAGTCACAGCATTAGGAAGGTTGAGAACCACTGCCTTAAAGATGGAAAGATGCGCATATCTTCCCGACATTGCCCAGTGGCGTCACAGGTCTGCTTGTCCTTAGCCTGCTGCTCACTGGAGGAAGACCCTACACATACTGTATTGCTTGTTGAACGAAAGCTTAGCTTTAAGATACTTTTCATTCATACTGGTGAAATATATCCTGTTAGAATACAGATCATGAGGTGGGCATGGTGGGCTCATGGGTGGGTAAGGTAGGAGGCGTACCGTAAAATCCTGTCTCAAAAAGGTGGGGAGGGGTCATGCACTTGCCCTTGCCCCATTTTGCAGTGGAAAGGAAGCAAGTAGCTACTCTAAATTTCTCTGTGCTTAGCACTTGTCTTTTTGTTGTTGTTGCTGCTGCTGCTGCTCAGGCTAAATCAACTTTAAAGCCTTTCTTGCTCGTGAAAACCTAATATCATCCATTATCAGAGTCTCCCACCACCAAACTTCCCCTATGACACCCGTCAGGGTTTAAGTGGGTTGTGGGAATTTAGGGAGAAGGCCACTATCAGTTATTGTAACTTCCGATTCTTTGACAAGGCCAGAATGGCAGTGTACTTTGTGAAGGTGGGCAGCTTCCCAAAGTGCCTGCCCCACAGTCCGCGTCCCAGAAAGTGTATCACACAGTACCAGACTCAAGTAGAATGTGCTAGAGCCAACCAATCTTTCTCAGAAATCTACAGTTCTATGACAAATAAGGGCCAAGACCCCAAACTCTAAGGTACCTACCTGCCTCTTTCTTTCTCATCCCAGGATTTCACCTCCTCAAAGTGCTTCTTCCTTTAAAACGGAGTTTAACAGTGGGAGCTAAATTAGAAAAGCCCGAGATCAAAAGCCCTGTTTGCCTTTTCTGCTCAGAAGGATTTGGTTTACGGGTGCACCGAAAGATTCCCTATCCTTCAAGGCTGGACTGCATGTGTCCGTGAGACAGCTGAACTCACCAGATGCATTTATGCATTTGATTTCCATACCTTGCTACATTAAATTCTCTGTCATCTGTATCGTCTTCCAAAAGCTACCATGACATGTTCTGCAGTTTAAGGATTTAGGATTCTATATATCCTGCCATACAGACCTCACAAAACAAACAAAAAACAAACAAACAAAAATGTTTACTTTTACTTACCTAAATCTCTCTCTCTCTCTCTCTCTCTCTCTCTCTCTCTCTCTCTCTCACACACACACACACACACACTCACAATCACACACACAGAGTCAGAGGATGTGGTCAGAGAGTCTCTCACAAAATGCTGGTGTTCTAAAGACTATGCCCAGACTTCTCTCATTTGCTAGAAACTTACTATTGCATGGTCCAGTTTCAGCATGAAAATGTGCACACCAAGTCCCCTGTGGCAGCCCGGAAGGTGACCAGACCTGAGAGACATAGACTGTGATCATATTGTCTTTATTCATCTTTCCAACCTTATCTTGCTTAGTCTGTATCTGAAATCTATGAAGCACCATTTTCTTCTTCCAGTGTTGCTAGACACAGAAAATTGGGTTCGATCTCACTAAGCAAAGTTTATTGAAGTTCCTGATATTTAGACAGTTCATATTCTTCACTGTAGTATGTTTCTAAGAATGTCAAAAACCAAAAGCAACAAAAACCAATTGCTATTTAATCTTTCCTCCTGCATAATTAGGGTAGAGCCTGCAGATATGCCATTAATTGATTCCAGCCATACTGACTGGGCGATCAGCAGACTAAACATGAGGATGACTGAGTCAGAGATGGGATGGGGAAGAACTGGAGATTTTATTTTTATTTTTAAAGGTCTTTAGGGGTGTGTTGTGTGTTTGTGTGTGTGTGTGTGTGTGTGTGTGTGTCTGTCTGTCTGTCTGTCTGTCTATGTGACTTTCATTGCAATCTTCAAAGTAGGGGTTTTTTAAAAAGCTTTTTCTTTTTAAACTTCCAATTCTAGTGTCTTCTCTTTTACTTATAGCTAGGTAAATTTTTAAACTTTTGTGTGTAAGCGTGATTTGCCTGGGTGTATGTCAGTGCACCGTGTGTGTGCAGCATCCAGAGAAGTTTAAAGAGGGTATCAGAGGCCCTGGGATTGGACTTACAGACAGCTTTGAGCCACTATGTGGGTGCTGGGGATCAAACCAGTATCCTTTCCAAGAGCAGCAGGTGCTCTCAACCACTGTGCCATCCCTCTTGCCCCAAGTTTAACTTTAAGTTACCTCTGATCTCATTTACAGAGATAATAAGGCATTTCAGCGATTTTTATAAATTTAATAAATCTCCTTTCCCTTTTATTTTAATTGTCTGGTTTTAAATATTACTGGTTTGTAAATCATAATACATTTAGATCTAATAAATAACAACAACCATCATTTTTAAACTTATGCTTTAAATAACATAAAATGCCCAAAGTGAGTAGATGACTGAATGGGAAATTGCTTTTAAAAAATGTTTGTCATATTTCAAAACTTTTTGAGCATCTAGGACATAAAAATACAAATCCATTTAAGGAAAGCAGTTGATGTTTCTGTTAATTAAGAATTGTCATGACCAGGCAGTTTAGTCAGTTCTAGTCTTAGAGCTGCAAAGACCCAGAGCATGGCGAAGCACTGTCAGAGGAGGTTAGCAAATACCATGTAATTCAGAGCTATTTCTGCATATATGGAAGCTATTCACGACCAGAGATTTCCATGTGACATCAGGTAATCTTAGCTACCTAGATGGCTCTCATACAGCCTGTTTTATTGTGTCTTCTCAGTCTTTTATGACTTAAGTCTGTGGATTTAGATTTTTCCACATTACATACAAAGTTCTGCTGTCTTAGGGTTTTTATTGCTGTAACGAAACATCATGACCAAAACTCAAGCTGAGGATGGAAGGGTTTGTTGAGCTGACACCTCTATATCACTGTTCATCACTGAAGTAAGTCAGGACAGGAATTCAAAGAGGACAGGAAGCTGGAGGCAGGAGGTGATACAGAGGCCATGGAGGGATGCTGCTTACTGAATTGCTCTTTGTGGCTTGCTCAGCTTGCTTTCTTATAGAACTGAGGACCACGAGCCCAAGGACGGTACCACCCACATCAATCAGTCATTAAGAAAATGCCTGACATTCTAGATCTTATGAAGGTATTTCCTCAACTGAGGTTCCTTACTTTCATTTGACTCTAGCTTGGGTCAATTTGACATAAAACTAACCCGAACACCTGATCACAAAAACCTTCATTATCCATTGAGCTTTAACTTCTAGGGCCTAGCTTATATCATTGAGTTCCCTCTAGGCTTAAAGGGTTTTGGAGCTAGGTGAGCTCTTACACTCCTCCATATCCCCTGGGCTGTACAACCTCAACATTTACAATGATGTAAGTAAACTTGGTCATGTTCGTGATTCCCACAGCAGTGCAATCAAAAGGATTTATGTATTTTTGGAATTGACAGCAAGCAGAATTATGTAATAGTATTTTTAGAACTATCCATATGTCAGGCACTGTGAAAGACAAAAGGAATGCAATTTTAGCCTTAAAAGACATGAGTCCTCTCCTCATAGAGCATCTGATAAAGTGAGGTTGAACACAGCTCACCAGTGAGATTTGGGGTTATGGAATCGGGTGCCTAACGATTGGGCTTGGTTTTTGTTGCGTAAACTCCCAACTGTACTCAATTTCTTCTCCTCTAGATTGATATTAATGCCATTCAAGAGTTGCTAT
This sequence comes from Mus pahari, assembly GCF_900095145.1. Lineage (NCBI taxonomy): Eukaryota > Metazoa > Chordata > Mammalia > Rodentia > Muridae > Mus > Mus pahari. Next base: position 61,567,621 of record NC_034593.1, read on the forward strand.
AGAATTGACGTAGAGATTGTTGGCAGCAAGTTAACTAGAGTTTGTGGTCTACTGCCTTCAGCCTGTTGGAGTCTGGGATGATGCTTGGTTTGTTAAGATCACTCGCTACTCTTGCAGAGGATCAGGTGTGGTTCTTAACCCCCATACAGCAGCTTACAGGTCTCCATCCGTCACTCCTCTTCTGGCCTCCATGGGCACTGGCACTGGGCGTGTGTGCACATGGTGCTCAAATTAAGATACAAGCAGAAGACCCCTACACATAAAAATTAATTCATTAAGTAATTAAAAAGTAATCATACACAGGAAAGAAAACCTTCACCTTAAAGCAATATATTCATTCTGTGTCCACTGGATGCTTATTTTATAACTGTGTACCGGGCCTTCCAAGATTTCATGTGCACATGAAATAACACTTGGTGGTGAGAGTTTGGCAGTGCCCTTAAAGTCAGCTGGGAAACTGACTCACAGTACAGAAGCCATTAGGATCGCTCCTTCCTGTTTACTTCCACTGAAGATAGTTTCTGAATATTTTATTCTAAACGACCTTCCTTAAAGTCATATTATATTTTGTGATTTTTTTTGGGGGGGGGTGATTTAGAAGCTGTTCTAGTGAAGGGTCTGGAAGTTCTAGTTCATTCAAGATGACTTAGAAAATGTCCCCTTAGTTTCCGAGTTTTAGGTTATTAAGCAGTATATGCGATTGGGTTCTTAAATGGGCTCACGCCTGTAATGCTTTGAAAATGGCTTCCCTCCTTCCCTACGGCTTCCAAATCACCTGAGGTCAGAGAATACAGAGACAGTGCTAGAAAGCTAAGTGGTAAAGCAGTCAGCTGGGAAAATGGCCGTTTCTCCTTCAGTCACTGCTCACTTTTAAATGCATGTGAGGCTGGCCACAGACTCAGGACCATGGGGCAGGATGGCATCTGATGACACCTTGGGGTGTCCATGGAAGTGCATTGAGACATAGAAAGCCCTCCGGGTAGTGTCCCTGCTGGCATCCTCACATGGAGAGCGCAGGTGGAGCATACCACCTGGATGGGCTGTGTGCCCACAACCCATGAAGCCCATGAACCCATGAACCCACTGTGCAGAAGACGCACGAGGTTATCTGCAAGTGTTCTACTGAAAGTCTTCATTTCGAGATTGTATTTTGTTTGTTTCTTACCCATTGGAATGATGAAAGACGTTTATTTTAGGAGGGCTCATGTTCTTCAGGACCAGCACTTTGTACCTACAGAGTTTGGCTGTAGGCTGTGAGGGAAACCAAGGAAAAACTACTTGATGCCTGAAAATTTTGTAGACATCAAGTAATGTAATGTTCTGGGTAGGTTCAGGAGCAGTGTGGGTAATGTTACATTTGATAAGGACATTAGAACTTTTAGATGTTCTTGGTCTCTTTCTGCTGTGAAAAATTTCAGAATGGAAAGGGAGTCTGGCCCCGAAAGGAGGTCATTCCTGTTTGAAGGTTCTAGGTCAGGGAGAAGAAAGTGGAGCCAGCCAAATCTATCCTGATAATGACGGGACAACTTCCAGAGCAAGAATGTAAAGCAACTGTTTGTGTAGCTGTGTTCAAGGCCTAAATTTAGCTTCTGTAAGATTTTCCTTAACCTCCTTTCTGTAAGTTACCCTCCATCTGCTGCCTGCCACCCCCACCCCCTTGGCCACCAGCCTCCCTTCCTGGATGTCTGACGCCCTTCTTTACATTGTAACTGCAGCTATAGTCCAATGCATGGTAAATTAGACACAAACTTTTTGGCAGTGAAACCCTTAGAAGCTATACATTTTTTTTTTTAATGCCAAAAAATATTTTGGTGTTTGTGGCATCTGTTATTTCTATCGTGTATATGTTAGTGATTAGCATGTCTGTAAGAAAAGCTATTTGCCTGTATCCCCCTATAGCCAGTCACTGGTGGTCAGTTTTAATTGGGGATTATGTGAATTTATTATGCTAATTTCCTTTTTGTAGGTTACCATGGGGATCGGGGATTTGTTCAGTTTGGGGCTCATAGACAAGGAGCAATAGTGTAAGTGGAGTGCGTGTCAGGCACATACTAGATAGTAGCACCCAGTGAATGCATATGGAATGAATTAAAGAGGGGAATGAATGGCTCCTGTGAGAATCCAGCTCATGACCTGCTGTGCCGTCACATGACAGTAGAGGTCATTGAATCTATGTCCTCTCTGAGGACAGCAAATGAATTACATCCCTGACACAGACAGTCCTTTAAAAGAGAGATTCAGGGCCAGTCAGATGGCTGACCTGGTAAAGGTGCTGCCTGCCTAACCTCGCAACCCGAGGCCCGACCCCGGAGCCCACATGGAAGAAGGTCTCCACAGCGTGTCCTCACCTCCATATGCATGTCTTGGCATGTGCTCATGCGCATGCACGCATACACTATGTAAATAGTATAAACTAGCAATTTAGAGCATTAGAAGTGACACAGATTTCAGTTAGAAAGATGATCGGGGCTCCACGGCCAGAGAAGCACTTCCCATTTGTGTGACTTTGGATGCGTTACTTGCTTTTTATCCTCTGTGGTAGGACCATGGGCCAGGCTCACTACTATTCTGCCTGGCACCCTTCTTCACTTCAAACAACAGATCACTTACTATCCTGACCGAAGGACTGGTGCACTGGCACCTCACACCGTTAGGAGGTGTGACTAGTTGGCAGGGCCAACTAGAGACTTTCTGTGCTGTTCCTTCAAACCAAACCTGACTGGTGTTAAGGACCTGAATCTGACTCTGAGAGGCTGGTCCTCATCGTCTTCTCCCGTTGTTGAAAAGGAAAGACATATAAAGATCAGTGACACTGTCTTTTGATAGTTGTGGCCTTTCCAAGATGGAAGCTTAATCCCCAACATAGCAGTCCTGGGGAATGGGCCTTTAGGAGGTGATGGAGTCTTGAGGGCAGAGCCCTCACTAATGGGGTTAGTGACCTTCGAAGAGCTGAAAGCAAATAGCTAGGCCTCTTTTGTCCCTCCGTCATGGTAGCCTTGTGTAGATACCTACACAGCACTATAAGAGACAAGGCTTGGAGCTTTCTTCTTCTGGAACTATAGGAAAGTGAATTTCTCTTTATATGTTACTCTGTCCTGAGAATTTTATGTCAACTTGTCCCAAACTAGAGTCATGAAAGGAGGGAGCGTCCCTTGAGAAAATGCCTCCGTAAGACCCAGCTATAGGACATTTTCTTAATTAGTGATCATGTGGAGGGTCCAGCCCACTGTGAGTGGTACCATCCCTGGAATAGTGGTTCAGGGTTCTATAAGAAAGCAGATTAAAAAAGCTGTGGGGAGCAAGTCAGTAAGCGGCACCCCTCCATGGATGGCCTCTGCATCAGCTCCTGCCTCCAGGTTCCTGTCCTGACTTCCTTTGATAATTAACTGTGATGTAGAAGTGTAAGCTTTCCTTCCCAACTTGCTTTTTATGGTGGTATTCATCACAACAGTAATAACCCTAACTAAGAGACTCTCTAAGGCATTTTGTTATAGCAGCAGAGATAACAGCAGCTATAAGCAGAGATGCAAGGCAGATGGAGCCATCCCGACACAGACCTAATTACTATTCTTACTGGGGTTTACATTGTTTTTAACCCCAAATCCGCATTTAGGTTAAGGCAGTTTGTCAGGTTAAATGAGTTGGTTATTAAAAATAGTTTCTGCTGATCCAGAGCAAATAGAACTCATGGCTTCTCATCTGAGAGGGTCTTTATCTTTATTTCCTGACATCTAATCAGAATATATTCAGTAGACTAAGTTTTTCACCAGACTAAGTATTCATCTCCAGGATGAAAACTCAGGCAATCTCCATAAGATTAAGCAATATTCTTCACTGTAATAAAGTTAAGTTGCAAATCCACCAAGGTTCATGAGGTAATCAAAACCTGAGGCAGGAAACGAGATACCCTGCCTTCCCTTCCCCGGCGAAATAAGTTCTTTGCCAGTTGAAATCCACTGTAAGTTTCTCCTTGATAGCCAGGGTCTGGTCTGCCAGAGCCTGTGCTGAAAAAGTAGAGAAGAGAAGGGGTTTCAGAGGGGAAACCAGGGAAGGGGATAACATTTGAAATGTAAAGAAAGAAAATACCTAATGAGAGAGAGAGAGAGAGATTGGATATGCCAAACTTTTAAAAGAAGAAGAGGAAAGGAGGAGGAGGAGGGGGGGGAGGGAGGGCGTGGCATTGCTTTCTTCTGTGCTTCTGCCTTGGCTTCCTGTCCTTGGCGCCCTTTGTCACAGTGGAGCGTGCGGTGGGAGCGCCCCTCATGCCTGCCTTCTTTATTGACTTGGAAGCAGTGCCCTTTGCTCATCCCATGGATGGTCGGCTGATAGCCCCACAGAGGCTGTGATGAGATCTAGGCTGTCCCCTTGAGCAGCTTCTATGAGGAATCCAAACAGCTCCTTCCCTCTGGTGCCCTGCCTGTACCCACAGGACGTCCTGTGGTCCTTGGCCAGACATTTCTGGGTGGGCAGGCCAGCTCAGCAGTCACCTCACCTCCAGCTCTCCTTCTGTTCTTGTTCTCTGGGTTTTTCTAGGACAGACTCAGACATTCTTCCAGTGCTGGGCATAGGATAGGCCTCTGTCCTTTTGAAGCCCCCTCTCCTAACTTGTCTGTATCTCTCTCCCTCTCCCTTCTCCTGGATACCTGGGCAAAGGGATTATCCACAGCACTCTGTGCTTCCAGGAATTCTTCCTCCTATACTCTCCCTTCATTACCATACTTTTGGCTTTTTGGCTGTGGTCAGGACTTTTTACAGTCACATAGAGGATTGCCAAAAATTTTAGTTTTCAGATTTGCATTGGGTCTGGAACTTCAAGTTAGCATTTCATGACTGCATCCTGCTACCTCAGTTGAACTGCCAACCTAACAGATCTTTGAAGAAACACTCTGTAGAGCACTCTAGAAACCACAGGGACTTAGGTCCTTCTGTTCTAGAGAGAGCAAGGACCCAGTTAGAGAGAAAAGAACATAAAAATGCTACTGCAGTTCACAAAGCAGAGACTGTAGGAGCTGGATAGAGGCTTACCCAGCTGCCTGGGCTCTGCATCTAGTTAATGCATTTTTTATTACTTAGGAAACCCAAATTATTAATGTTCAGCTTCTGATTTGCACTTTTCTCCTAACTAAATGTGTAAATGGCAATAATTAAGACAGTAAGGACAATTATTTGAAATGAAAAAAATGAGTTACCCCAGAGCGAGATCTGTGCAGAGACAATTATGTCTGCACTCTTAAAGTTTCTATAGTTGTGGAACTGCGCCACCTGCACAAACTGATTTACCATCCTATACACAAAGAAATACTTTTCTTCACTCGAGAGTTGGAGGACTTGACAGAAGGTGGGAAAAGTGGTAAGGGGAAAGCTCCATCTGTCACCTGGAATCTAGGTGTATGGCTCATCTATGTAGTTCAAAAAGTAATTATCTGTTGCACGCCTGGTTTTATGTAAACACCATTGTAGCCACTAAGTCTGTAGGGGTGAACCTGAGAAACAGCTTGATCTGACACATGCCCAGTTTGAAGCTGTGCTAAGAAGGAAGGAAAAGAACAGGACAGGGAGGACAGTGCTTTTTAAAGGCATATTTGGTCGAGGAGCTATGACGTATTGATCCCACCATTTGTTTGCAGTTCACATATATCCCTAACTGAATGGCACTAGTTTATATGTAAATGAAATATCTCTGACACAGGGATTTTTCAGACAAGCCTAGACTCCCCAAACCTTTTCTCCTTGAATTGGTATCTGACTCTCTCCTCAAGTAGAGCTCAGAATCTCTTTACAAGCTCTATGTCGGAAAACATGTCTGGTGGTAAATTTCCAAACGCTGTTCTGGAAGTGGTCACCTCTGCCCTGTTAGAGCTTTCTGTTGTCACATCTCAAGAGCTCTTGAAGGGGAGTTATTCTTTTGTTGGGGTGGGGGGTGTTGTTTGTTTTCTTTTATTCTCTGCTCAGTTCCTTTGTTCAGTTTCAAACCATGAGGCACCGAAGGAAGGATGAGTGCAGTAGTCCGAATAAGAATGATCCCCACAGGCTCATACATTTGAATGTTTAGGTGCCAGAGAATGACACTATTTGAAAGGATTAGAAGGACTAGGGGGTGTGGCCTTGTTGGAGGAGTTGAGTCAGTAAGGATGATCTTCAAGGTTTCAAAAGCCCTGCCAAACCAAATGTCTCTCTTGGTGGTTCTCAGCAATAGCTCCAACACCACACATGCCACTCTGCTCCCACTGAGATGACAATTACTAAACCTCTGAAACTGTAAGCAAGCCCCCAATTTGATGCTTTCTTTTTCTTTTCTTTTCTTTTTTTTTTTTTTTTTTTTAATAAGAGATGCTTTGGTTATGACTACAACACGGGCAAAAACCTTTTCAGCTAAGATCGTAGACAAATTGTCAGAATTTGCTTAGAATGTTTTCCCTAACAAATTATCCAAGGTGTTTTCCAGAAAGCAAGAAAATGAATCTTGTTGAAAGAGTGTTATAAATATGAAATAACAGGTAGGCTGCACTGAGACAGGTTAGAAAAAGTGTATTTCCACTCAACAAGGAGTGCTCGCTCTGTACCTATTCAGCCATAAGTTTTAGGTTTATTTTGATAAAAATGTTTCCTGTATTCTGCATGATAGGAAAGTCATGCTGTCCCCACCAGGAGACAGTGTCTTCTCATTCCTTCATTTCCTTAGCTACAAGGTAACGGTGCTGAGTGTGTCTCATTGATTTCTCAAGGATAATGAAGGAATAAATGAAATGTCATTATACAATTAAGGCTTTTATAAATCATAAAAACTTTTATATTTGATACATGATTTTTTTTCTTGTCATTTGCTTTTGAGTGTTGATATTTATGAGTAATCTTAGTCTGTTGAACTATTCTCCCTCTATACAGTGTGTCTAGATCCAGACTCATATGTTACTGGTATATCTGGCTAGGTTGTGTGTCTGTGTGTATGTGTGTGTGTGTGTGTGTCCCCTCGAGCACACACGCATGTGTATTTACATATGTAGATTGACTTTGTGGTGGTGAGATCTACCAGGCATTTTACCACCAAGCTACATCTCCAACCTAAGGTTAGGTTAAAGGTTTATGATGGGACACACTAACACAAACATTCCAGGCTGCATTTATATTAGGAAAGCACATCTCTTAGAGCAGGAGCCACCTGGGTTGAGTTTCTGCTCTTCCATTCACCACTGGATAATTTTTGGTAAATTAATTATTTTGTTCTCCATCTCCTCCTCTGTGAAATAGTGTGAACATAAAATGGTAAAAATTGCAGAGCTCAACACTGCTTGCTGAATGATATGGATATGGTAAGCCTTTAAGTGCCAGTTCTCTTCACTTTGGAAGCAGACACAGTGGAACCTAGAGTTTATTTTAACAGGTTGTTTTCTTTATGGAAGAAACTCAGCTTCTGCTTAGCTTCTGCTGCGGTTGTGAAAGCCCATCACATCTGCACTGATTCTAATAAACCATTATTTAGTGTTTTAATGTTTGTGCCGAATACCAGCTTTTGCACAGAATTGAGCGTAGCTGGTCTCTGATAGAAATAATACAGGAAACTTTATTTTGTTTGTGCTCTTTGAAATGCTATAATTTGAGGAGATCATTCTTGATATTTATGTTGGACTTAGGTCTATGTGATCCTAGAAAAGTTTTCAAATGGCTAACAGGATAAGGTTCGACAGAAAGCAAGGCAGTGGAAGTACAGTTGAGGGGGGAGGGAACATGAACAGGTATGTGTGTCCAGATGTCTGACAGTGATGGAGATGGCCCGGGTGGAAAACCCCGCAGAGCGGGGAGGAGAGCTGGAGTTGCTCCTTCCTCGGCTGCCACCATTCCTCATTCACTGTTCTGTGTTGGTGGCACCATCTCCTCTGTGTTTGGAGGACTGAGAGGTTCCGGTGCTTGGTTGGCAATGAGCCACAGCTGACCAGTTTTTACATCGTGCAGATACGCAGCGGATGGTCTTTCTGTCGCCTGGACAGCTTCTCCTGCCTTGGAAGAGCCTGCCACGTCTTTGCTTCTTGCTTGCAGTGTCATTTAACTTTCTCTGAAATGGTCCCAAGCCAGGAGTGGTAGGAAAAAGGCTGCAGACGATCTATGTAAAAAAAGATTCTGATGCATGACTTTTTTGTTTATGATTTGTAAATGGCCTAATTTCTTTTAGTAAGTGTGCCTCTTGAGGAGTGTGTTTAATGGAAGCTTATGCTATTATGGATCCTTCAACCTAATCGTGTAATTACCATATACCATCAATCCTGTTCTACAGGGTCCGTCCTTTTTTCCCTTTTAAAGCTGGAGTGCAGTAAGAGCAAATGTTTTCTCCTTCAGCACATTAGTCACATGAAATGTGTGTTGACACGTTAAGGATATGAAGAATGAGAAATCTAGATGATCATTTTTTAAAGTGGAACCCGTTAATTTCCATTCTTTAGGAATGCCCCTGCTATTCTGGTATAAAGCTTGTTGCACTGTTCATTTTTAGACTTCCACTTTTAGTGTGGTAGATTTTTTTTTTTTTTTTTTTTTTTTGCCTGCCCTCTTCTTCCCAGAGACTTTTTAAAGTAGTTTTTCTGCTGTGTCCAAAGCCAAAAAACTGGCAGAGGGAAGGTTAACCCTTAAGTGGCTAATATAGGAGAAGATTACGTGTTCAGTCCTTTCCCCATTTCTTCTTCTCTGGGAGAAAAGGATGGTGTGGGATTGTTCTTTTCTTGCTGCCAACATCATGTTATTAGAAATATAATTTCCAATGGTTGTAGAAATCCTAAGACCACAAAAACTTAGAGGAGAAAACAAAATTATCATGTGACTCCTCTACCCTGAAAAGCTCTGGTCTTGGTGGCTCTGCCCAGTGTTGTGTGTCCTCCCACCGTTCAGTGTGCTGTAGTTATTTCATGTCAGTAAAACATCTGCATCCTCACTTATTAGTGGCTGGTGATGTGTTCCCTGCCATATGGATGCATGCAAATAGGAACAGAATCAAAATGGAGTTACCTCATGTTAAAATCCTTAATGCCTTGAACCCTCGAGTGTGAGTCAAAGCTGCAGAGCCCCGGTACCAGAATATCTGTATTTTGTCCTCCAAACGAGGAAGCCGCCAGGACCACACAGACTTGAAGAGTCCTGCAAAGGGAATGCATGGCCTCTTTGTTTCCCCACAGTCCATCTCTTTGTCTAGGTGACTGAGGAAAGCTTTAGGGAAGCACTCTTAGCTCTTCTTAGTGCTCAAATGGAATACGAGAATTGATAGAGAAATTCTGTTTCCATTAGAGCCAAGGAGCGGATCTTCTGCAGGGACTGCTCAGCTCCTTTTAATGATAACAACCCTTGTGACGTTTCTATCGGCCATCATCTCCTCCTCTCTTTCTGCAGGATGGAGTTGAGATTCTGGTCCATGTGGACTCTCCACTCTATTTTCATCTTCTGTGAAGAATGGGGTGACCACAACAGCCAGGGTAAACTTTTAAGAGGGTAGACACTGAGCGAGTCTGAAGTGTATCTGTGGTGTGTGTGTGTGTGTGTGTGTGTGTGTTTGTGCACAAGCACACTCTTGCCTGCCTCCTTTGGTTTGGTTTGGTGTAATTTAAGAAGTAGCAATCCATGAGTGGCGAGGGCAGGAATACCCCATCGCTGCAGAGACACTGGTAAAGGAAAAGGCAGCACATGGCTAAACTCTGAGCGAGCCCTGAAAACATAGAGGATCCAGCTGATTTGTCTTAGAGCACAAAGCTGTGCGTGTCAGGAACCTTAGAAGAAAATGAGCCTCAGTGACGGGGTCCGAAGTGCATCAAATCAAAGCTCATTGAGTCAGCCAGGTTGTTAAGTCCTTGGTGTTTAATTGCTGGCTGCTCCACTGCTAGAACCATGTGTTAAACCTGCTCCAAAAGAATGTTTCTCCCTTTCATTGAAAGGGTCTTGGGTTTTGTACTGTGAGAGAACAACAGAAAAACATTGTGACAGTCTAAAGCTGGTCGAGGCAGCCTGTCTAAAGCTGTGTCCCTGGCCGCCATTGGTCTCCAGCCTGCTTCCCATGTTGGTCAGGCCCTGAAGAACAAACCCACAAGAAACCTGGCATTGAGAAGAATTGCCTGAGACAGATCTGTGGCTTTGAAATGAGTCTAATGTGAGTGCTTTCTATCTGTTTGGGTGCCCCCAAGTTCCCACCTTCTATATTACAGTTAACAATGTTGGGGGGACATTTTAATTGATTTTTTGCCATTATTTTAGTGGTCCAAAATAATTAAACCTTAGGTATCAGGCTAATAACACATGGACAAGTTAAGCAGTGTTTTTCCCGAACAGCTGGTGGAGTCTTTCAGATGTTCAGTGTTCCTTTATATCCCCATGGTGTGTTCTGAAGTGTGCTTCAGTATCCATAGACTCATTTAACATAGTGGATGGAGGCCTGAGTAACTGTGCAAGTTAGTTAATGGTCTTACAACAAAACACAAAATAGGAAGCATTAGAAATAATGAAGGTTCATGTTTCCCAAATGGACTTAATAAATAACAAGATTATGACACTGTTTCCTTTTTAAGGAAAACTTAATTGATTTGTCACTTTTATGTCATTATTTTAATTTCTCTCTTACATTATTTTTTAAAAATCATTTCACATAGGTGGCTCCTGCAGTGTGTGTATTTCTAGATATGCAACATTTGATAGCTTTGTGTGTGTGTGTGTGTGTGTGTGTGTGTGTTTCCAGTTCTGGGAACTGAGCCTAGGTGCTGTGCACACTAAGCAAGAACTCTGCCTCTTGAGCTGCGTCCTTTATTGCCTCTCTTCTGACCTTAGAGGACACACACACACACACACACACACACACACACAGTCTTGATTTAGTGCCTGGCTTCAAGTCAATGTTGATTCTTAGGAACATTCTTATCATGCTCATTAAAATATTTATATTGTTTTATTTCTCCTCCAGTAGTAGCCAGCAAGTTTCTGCTTGAACTAATTCCCCAAGAATTTATTTATACAGTCTCTTGGAATTCAGAGAGAACTCCAGGTTTAAAATAAGTTTTTAGTAAAATGTTTCTAAGGATCTAGTAAATAACATAAATTCACTTTATAGTCCTCTCTAACTTAAGTCCTTCTCATTGTCACCCACGACATCTAGTGACGTGAAGGAATGCAGAGCCTTCCCTGATGCAGTGGGAGCAGAGAGCCCAGTCTAGTTCCATCATTTCTGCACTTTCTACCATTTAAAAACTCCCAGTCCCAAGTGTTTTGTGCCCCAAAGTGCCACCAATTACCATGGCTACCAGCCAGTTGGAACTATGATGCTCCAACTCTGGGATACTTTCTAAGATTAGTTTAATATTCAGACTGTTGCTCAGCCTTGTTTTCCATGGGTCTGGTCTATATGAAGTTCAGAGTAGATGGTTTCTGTGAATCTTTTTTTTTTTTTCTAGAGTGACATCAAGTGCTTGCTGTAAAGTATAAAGTATGTTAAGATTTTTTTTTTTTTTTTCAGGAATCCCCTACAAGAAGTTGGTGTTTTTTTCCTCCTCTGGCTGCTCACTGCCAGGACAGTCAGTCTGTTGCTGTGACTCAGTCACACTGGCTGTCTTTTCTGCTGCCTCAGTTAAGGCTCAGAGAGAGCAGCTCTGTTACTTAATCAGTGGGTTGGCTCATTGCCACTCATGTGACAGCAGGAGTTTGTAGCCATGTGACTCTGTTAATTCAGTAGTGGCTTCATACTGCCCGTTGATAGCTGCTACAGCACAGTTAATGTAGAGGCTTTAGAGAAACTTCTATTTGGAGGCATATTTTTAGCTTTCTGGATAGTCAGTGTGCCCTCTGTTAGGCTCCTGTAACTTGAACTTTGGGAGATTATTACCACTTAATATGATAGAAGCAAAGCAGCCACACCAGGACGGTATTTCTCTCTGCAATGTGTCTGTCAGCCCTCTGGCTACAGCCTAGAGTCTCCAGATCGATCGTGTAGGTTCTACAGATCATCGGTCACCTGTCTCGCGTTGCTTCCAGCACCTCTATGGTTGGGTATGGAAGAAGAAAGGAAGTTTTATATAATACATCCTAAGTTAGAAGGAGACTCTGAAGATCTTCTTCATCCACTGCTTGGCCAGCAACTCACTGAACTGTTGAACTTGAAGAGACCAAGGGCCTTCCAGTTGAAGATTACATTCAAGGGCATCTGCCACAGAACTAGCCAATTGCAGTGCAACTTCGAACCCAGCTCTCCGTGTCTTGTTTGGGGCTCCATGGTTTATTGAGGTTTATTGAGGAATGGAGTGACGCCTGCTGGTAGCTTCTGAGATGTTTAAAATACTTGCTCTTTGAGTATATGCAAGGAAAGAACTCAAGAACAGAGCAGGCCAGGCTCTGAAAAGTGGGCATGGAAACTAGTATGTATTTTTAGGACTTGGAAAAAGGAAGAAGATAGGACATTTAAGTCTAGTGCTTTGCATGTCCAGCGCTTTGCATATTGAAAGTTTCTATAAAGAGCAGCTGTTACTAATAATTATCCTTGTTAAAACTCCTGAACATTTTCCCCTGGTTCCCACCTGAGGTTAGTTCCTTAGATTCTGTTTCTTTTGCAGTTTCTTCTCCCTCCAAACATGCCCACATCCACTTGACTGAGGCCCTGTGACACCCCTGTCTATAACCCCACTTCATCTCTGTGCCTGTGTGAATTCTGTCTTGGATGCTACTCCCCAATTACAGTAGTTAGCGTTTTTTGTAACATTAACAAAGTACCTGATTTGGGGCTGGGGGAGTATTGAGACAAAGATCCCGGCTGAGGTTCCAGGGTTCTCAGCCCTTGGTCAATTCTATCACTTTGGACCTGCAATGTGACAGAATATTGTGGCACCCAGAGCAAACAGTAGAAAGGGCTCGTGTTTTTCCCCGTGGGTAGGAAGCCAAGAGCATGAGATAAAGGAGCAAGCTCCACCTTACAAAGCCTTCCTCCGGTGCTTATGGGCAGAAGCTCATCCCTGATCCCTGTACATGCATCAAAACACTGAGGAAGCCAGCATCCCGGTGACCCACCCCACCCCAGACTGAGAACCAAGCCTACAACCCATGGGGCGTTTGGGAAACCCCTCATATCTAGGCCACAGCACTGGTTCTACTTAGCAAACTCCTTCCATTCCTCAAGAGTTGGCTCGCATATCCCACTAGGCAAGTGTCTCTCAAGCTTCTCAATTAGGTAATTGATTACACTTGCTTGTGTGTTGATCTGTTTTCAGGTTATTTGCTTTCTTAAATCACAAGTTCTTTGACGGCAAGAACTCTTCTTTAGCTCTCTGTATTCAGTACCACCCTTGGAACATCATACACATTCAAGAAATACTAAGTGGCTGGGCGTGGTGGCGCACGCCTTTAATCCCAGCACTTGGGAGGCAGAGGCAGGCGGATTTCTGAGTTCGAGGCCAGCCTGGTCTACAAAGTGAGTTCCAGGACAGCCAGAGCTACACAGAGAAACCCTGTCTCGAAAAACCAAAAAAAAAAAAAAAAAAAAAAAAAAAAAANAAAAAAAAAAAAAAAAGAAAGAAAGAAAGAAAGAAAGAAAATACTAAGTGAACATGTGAATCAATTATAAGGCTTGCTTTACAACCCAGTTCAACCAGTCCCCCACTTGTCATAGTTCACTATGGTGCCAGTTGTTGGTTTAGTCACAAAAGGACCGCCATCAGGAGCTTTCAGGCTCCATCCCGGGGAGCTCGGAAGGTAGACATTTTGCTTGATTCTTCAGCGCCATCTGCTGGATAAACGGCTTACTCCAGGCACACTCTCAATGCAAACCATTTGGAAGACAATTTCTGCTCATGAATATAGGAGTCTTTCCTGTGTCTTGGCATATTTCAGATGTGTCCTAAGGCAAAGCTTCATGGTAATTGCAATTTTTTTGGGTTACTTAACATTTTAGGGAGCTGATGAATTACGAACAATGTTTAAAAACATTAATTTTTCCAGTAACATAGATCTTATTAGATATTGCTGTTCATTGTTTACTATTTATGTGATTAATGGTGAACTGGTTGAAATTCTGGATATTGAAATCTTTATTGTTCTTGATACACTTTTGATCCATTTAAACTGAGTTTTGATCTGTTTATCCAGAAAACATTGTTGTTCGTGTACTTAATGCCTAACACTTTACAGACTGCTAAAGGACCAGGAAAGACACAGAAGCAGTCTTGTTCCATGTAACAAATATTTAGATTAGAGGAAAAGCATATAAATACCAGTTAGATTTACATGTCCCTTAGAAACAGAGTGACAAAATTACCGGTTTTCTTAACCCGTTTGGATAGATTTTCTTAGAGCATGTGAAACTGAAGGGAAATTCTTAATAATGATAAAACATGTCTATGCATTCAAAATTCCTGGTTCTTTGCATTTCGCTTTGCAGTTGTCTTCTGCCCTTCCCAACTGCCGCTCTGTTGGCTTTACATTACCAAGGAGGGCTCGGTTTCTTAAACTGAGGAGGCATACGTTTTCCTTCCATCAAAATTCATTTTTATCACAAACGATAAACTAATACAGAATTCTTCTTTGTCTGATAGCTTATGTACAATGGGCTATCATGAAGTAAAGCTACTGTTTATAGACGTCATTAGGGAATTGTCGCAGGACTTCCACACACATCCAAACTTGATGGTCTTTTTTTAACTGAAGAACCAGAAAAGACCTTGAAGTTTTATCTAGTTCTCTGGAAGAAGACATTAAAATACTGTGTTTTTAAAAATGTGATATCTGTGTATAAAACTTGGTTTCCTGCACTTGATGGAAATATTTCAGAGTTCTCAGGTTAGCTTGTTAATAGCTGTTCAGTGCTCTTTCTTCTTAAGTATGGGTGAACAATCTGTCCTGGAAATGAAGTCATTTGATGAGTGTTTCACGTGTCATGTTCTTTGACTGATGAATAATGTCTGCCATGGGCATCGTTTTTGTCCTCCTATAATTTAATGATACTGTGATTTATACAGCTTTTATTTCTTTTGTCTTGAATGCCAAAGAAACTCGGAGTCTTCTTTGATTTGTCTCTTAACAAATAAAAAGAGTCGTAATGCACATGTTCTGTGTGTCTACATTTTTATCCTGTGACTTCTGAGGTTTTGCCTAGGCAAAATATTTATGATGGTAGTCTAGATTCTTGCTAGAGTGTTCAAGGGCACACCAATGAAACATGGCTGAGTGTACGTGCCTGGCAGGGTTGTAGTGAAGGTTTAATGAGGTAGTCTGTAGAGCACTGAGTGTCGAGCCCATGACACAGCAAGAACTCAGTACACTAGCTGGCTGGTTAGGAGCATGGCTGGCCCGCCCCGGAGGGTAAGTGAATTTGCTTCTGGTTTTCCCAGCTCTCCTCCAAGGGGGGCTGGTAGGTGGACAGACTCTGGCCACCGTAAGTGTTCCCACTGGACTTCCTCTTGGGAACCGAGACTCTCACAGTGGGAAATATTAGCCCATTCTAGATATAAGTCTATATGTCTTTCTCAAATTCTCTGTGGTGGGGAACTTCCTTCATTCAATGAGGCCTGCATGAGAGGCTAGTGAGGTGTGGGGTTTGGAGAGGAGAGTCCGTTAGACCTCTGTCCTGCTCAATTGAAAAAGCCACTTTCTTACCCCACAGCAAGGAGCTCTCGCA
The DNA here is from genome assembly GCF_900095145.1 of Mus pahari. NCBI lineage: Eukaryota > Metazoa > Chordata > Mammalia > Rodentia > Muridae > Mus > Mus pahari. The sequence goes on from NC_034593.1 coordinate 61,583,240, forward strand.
CATTTTGTAGTAGAGAAATGTTCATTTTAGCCTGCTTCTGTTGTCATTGCAAATGAGTGGTTTAAAACTAGAATATTTCACATTTGTCCGATGCCTACCAGTTTGCTTCCCGTAACCCACAGTTTCTTTTCAGAAAACAATGTTTCTGACTTTTTTTAAAAAATTGCTTTGACAGATGTGTCGTAATTGTGTGTCACGACAAAATGGCCATAGTGTAAATTCAACATGCCAGAGAAACGTGTGAGAGGCTGAGGCTGAAGAGGCAGCAGTGAGGGGTGAAGACGAAATGAAAAAGGTTGGGAAACAGGAAGGCAAGAGCTTGCTTGGGCCTAAGTTGGTTTTAAACTCAGATTCTTTATCATAAAACCATGTTTAATGATAAGGTCAGGAAGTATTTCTTTCTCATAGCAACAAATAGAAAGTTGCTGGTTTTGTTTGGGGGAGGGCAGCATGTAGCTTCCCCCTGCTACCCCCCAGCAACCCCAGTTGTTCTTCTACAGGCTTCATGGCTGCCGTCCAACACTTTATAGCACAGATCCGTCTTGAGCCTTCTCTACCTGTGAAATTACCAATTCTGTGTTTCAGGATTCCAGTTTTCCCACGCTTTAAAAATCACACTGACGTAGCTGGCAGTTGCCTCTTACCCCCTCATACCCCACTGCCTGTCCTAAGTTCTTGGCACAGCCTGGTTCTCACGGGAAGCCTAAGGCTATCCCAGGCTATTAGGTTCCTTGGTTGTCTCTCTGGAAAGAGCATCCTTACTTCCGTTAGCATGTGGTCTCTTACCTCTCCACTAGCCCCACAGCACACTTGGAGCAGGCACGGCACCCCTTTTCCATCATGTATCCCCAGCATCTAAAACAGTGTTCCCTTGGCATGTACAATAAAAATGAACTGCAAAGAGACTGTCCTAGCCCTGGACTGTGCACCAACCTATCCAGCTGTCTTTTTTTTTGGAGCTGGCAGTAGGCATCTTTTCTTTCTATGGTCTACGACCGATTTGCCTATTGAAAGCTAAGGATCTGTCACTTTGTGTTTACATAAACAGGTGCGCTCGCTGCTGAAATTACAGCTTTTCCATGCAATTAGGTATCTTTTTCTTCTCTTTTCTAAAATAAGATGTCCTTTTGAGTTCTGTGTGTAGTTACACATGACTGCCGGTGACTCCAGCTTCCCCCGTCCTCCCACCAGCATCCCGGTCCAGTGCTCTGGCTGACTCGGCTGAGGGGAGGATGTTCTGACCATGCCAGGGTGCATTCAAGAGCAAACCATGATGTGGTAGTGCGCAGCTTTCTAAGGGTTGCTTGGCTGCCCACAAGCTGCCGGGAAGGGATGTCAGTGCCGTCTGGTGTCTCCTCAGACAGTCACTTTGCTTCAGAGTGGGGAGGGCTCCGGCTTTCTGAGGCTCAGCAAACTGCCAGTTCTAAATGACAGAAAGAAAGGAGCCTGTGTCACGGAGGCCCTGCAGCAATGTCAATGCATACAGTCAGGGTTTTAAGAATTAAAAATACTATAGGTTAGCAGGGTGGCTCCATGGGCTGAGGCAGCCCTGGCTGAGCCTGATAGCCTGAGCTCAAGCCCCAGAACCACTAAGGTAGCGGGAAAGATGGAAAGCTTGGAATTTGTCCTCTGGGCACCCCACAGACTTGCGTGCACATACACAAATATGTGATACATATAATTTAATAAAATAGATGAGTAATAGCAGTAGTTTAAAAACAACAACAGCAGCTGTTACTAGCTAGACAGAGAAAGGTGCTGTGGTCTTGAGATGACAAAAGTGGTCATTTCTATGCAGAGTCTTCTTTTGCCACCTACCGGGTGGCTCCTGCAGCCCAGGAGATCTCACAGCAGATGCAGCTGAGAGCATCCTTATCCAAGCGCGAGGCACAACAAAAGCCACATTTACCGACTTGACTTTGGTAGCTTCTCCTCCAACCAGCTCGATGCAGGCCAGGGGCAGAGGTGGAGTGGGGCTGCTTCACCTTCAAGCAGTTCGATCTCTTGAGTTTTCCTTCCCACAAAGTTCTGTGTCCGAATAGAGAATGTTTCTTTCTGGACCTTCATGTCCCGTCATGTCCTGTCCCTGGGACTTTCCCGGGGCACCTCTTGCTGTGCCACCCACCTTCCTGTATGTAAAAAGACGCTGACCATCTTGTCCACACTGAAACTGAACAATAACTCACAACTTTTCCTTAAAGTATTTCATTAAAAAAAAAAAATCTGTTGTTGTTGTGTTTGTTGACTTCTTTGGAGGGCAGCATTCATGGGGGGGGGGGGGGGAGGGGGGGGAGAAGCTGGAGGGGGAGGCAATTTGCAGAAGTCAGTTCTCTGATTCTTTTTTTTTTTTTTTTAGACAGGGTTTCTCTGTATAGCCTTGGCTGTCCTGGAACTCACTTTGTAGACCAGGCTGGCCTCGAACTCAGAAATCCGCCTGCCTCTGCCTCCCAAGTGCTGGGATTAAAGGCGTGTGCCACCACGCCCGGCTCCGTTCTCTGATTCTAATATGTCCTAAGATGCAACTCAGGTCATCAAGCTGGACAGCAAGGACCTTTATGAGTTGTCTCACTGAAACTCAGAAAGACTTGATTTTTGATAGAGAAGAGTTTAGAAGTTAAAAAGAAAGAAAGAAAGAAAGAAAGAAAGAAAGAAAGAAAGAAAGAAAGAAAGAAAGAAAGAAAGAAAGAAAGAGAGGAAGAGAAGAAGCAATGAGGACAATTCCAGGCATCAGAGAAAGCTTAAAAAAAAAATGATTGGGGGTGAGTGTGGGGGTTCTCGTGGAGTTATTCATGAGACACTAAATAAAATTGTCACCAACTCACTGAATAGAAGGTTCCACCCTTCTTATTCCATTTCATATAAAAGGACCCTAAGTCTAATACTGGCCTTGAAAATCCTTCTTGATGCCACATCAGTTTGGGGACATCAGCCCAACCCATCTGGAGGGTCCCTGATACTCTGGCCACCCTGCTTCCTGGAGGTAGCTATGGGGTAGCAGCCCAGTGAGGCCCAGTAGGAGTCCTCTGGAATCGTCCCTGTATAAATAGCTGCCTTAAGCCAAGAATATTTTATGTATGTTCTGACTAAGACCTCCAGGGGCTGCTCTAGTGTCATAGCCTTGGAATGCTATCATTTTGATTAATAACTCACGAGGTTTTTGTAATTCATTTGTAACAGTCCCATTGGCTTTCTCAGTCCTCAAGGGCATTTTCAGTAAGAATTATTTGTGGAACTTTCTAGAATACATTTGAGTAATACTTATGGAAGTTAATATTTCCCCAGGCTTCCAAGATTCAGAAATGGAAGGGAATTTAATAAGGAATAAACCACATAATTTTTGAAATAAAAAAACCCTATTTCTCCATGAATCAATATCATTGGATCTTTTTCCTATGCCTCTCAAGTGTGTAAAATGTGAAACAATTTCTTCTTTATGACTGCAGACGAGATAGGAACTTGCCCATCACAAAACCTTTAGCCCAACAACTTTAGCTGAGTGCTACTTCAGTGCTCATTAGATTGGTGAGCGTTGGGCTGGCTGGCTGCTTGTTTTTATGCTGCCGCCGCCGCCGTCTCTTAAAAATCTAAAAGTGTATGTGTGCTCTGAAAACAAAATTCAGGGAAGGACCATCAAAGAAGTGTGATATTTACTGTTGAATTCCTGATCTTTCTCTGGAGTATGTGTGTTAATTGAGGAGCAAAGAATTCATTCTTCATAAACTTGGTAGTAGGGAAATAACCTCAACTTCTTAATCTGTAAACAGTTTTTTTTAAAATAAATAAATAAATAAACCCAGAGGCTTAAATGTAGGTTTTGATCAAAATAATAAGAGAAGCTAACTCACGTCTAGACAGTGTTTGATACATTGGCTGATTATATCTTAGAATAATTAGAGACCAGAAGACTGGAAAGTGAGCTGGTATGGGTTTTGTAGATAAGACCAGCCATCTGGAGCTAGGAAGACATACTTCAGGTATATTTACATGTCCTGGCATGCTTCATGCTACCACATGAACTTGACCACATAGTAAATGTGAGGTAGCAGACTGATAAACTTATTAAAAGTTTGTTTCATGAGGAATCCCAGGATTGTCTCTCGTGATGTGTAGCTTAGTGGTCATCGCGTTACTGCTTAGATTAAAATTTGAGCTTCTGCATTAAGTATGTTCTATAATTTTCTGTCCTCCACATGCCATAACCATAACCATAACCTTCTTCATAACCATTGACATAACCATTGGCAGCCTTGGCTCTCCATAGCAACCGGTTGAGATTTCATTGTCGTGCTTCTGGTGGACAGCTGGTGCCACCTCTTCAAGGTTCCTAGTTTGTTTTCTTGAGGCAGAATTAGGAGTACAAGATGGTCTCTTGAGGGTTCTTTCCTTAAATAACCTCTCCAGGTTAGAAGTAGCAAAGAGTAAAAATGGCAAAAAGTGACAGTGTTGGCAGGCAGAGAAGAGAATTCACTCTTGCTCTCCTCCGTCCTTGTCCTGGTGGGCAAGGGCGTTCACTCTGACTTTCTTCTAAAGTGCCTGGAGCCAAGGAACACCTGTCAGAAGTTAATGATATGTTACCATAAGAAATATGGATTCCAATGGGGACCTCGGAGAATTAATGTGCGGGCTATATGCTGGCTGCTGCCAGATCGACACACACACTCGCGCACTTCCATTCAAGGGCAGGGAAACCTTGCCTACAATGAAATATTGCTCACTTGCAGGGAGCGTGGAAGCCCCAAGTGTGAGAAGTGGATGTGTGTTATTGACATGAGCCAGCCATGTGAAGGACCCCAGTGCATCTGTCCCAAGGGGAAATAAATGGCAGAGCCTCTCCAAAGAGATGGCTCAGAGGGGGACTACCAAACCTCCCCTCCTGGTCCTGATAAGCATGTCGGTAGTGTGTGCTGCAAATGTTTATCATAGCTTTCTCCTCATCCCAGCCTCCTCCCCGTATTTATGGCTTAAAGATTTCTCCCCTAGAGAGACGACTCCCCCAAAATTAGCTACCCTTGCCTCTGTGAGCAGCTAGCTGTAGACCATAAACCACCTCCATGATTAGCTGTAGGCACCAGCTCCTCCTTTGTGGTCATGAATGCAACCACCCACCTCCCTGTTCAACTGTATACAATAATCTGCTGACCTTCTGGGGTACCGCCCAGGCAGCCTCAGCTTTTCTGTGGTCTGTGTGTTTCCTTTCTTCATTCCCTGCTGCCCTAGTCAGGTCTGTCTGTCCCTGGAACGGGGCCAGATGTAGCACCCCTCCCTCTTTCCCTATTGTTTTGGCACAGAATCTGAAGGGTTTATTTCCATGTCACTCTTTGCTTTATCCTGTGGCTACCTAGCCACCCTCCCTAGTCGTCATTTTCCCAAAGCCAGCCCCTCTCAGCTCAGGATTTTCAGAATCGATTTCTCTTCTGATCTTCCTATCTTTTTTTTTTTTTTTTTAATTTTAAATGTCCAACTCGGTCGCTGAGAGTCTCATTGATCTGAGGGCCTGAGAGCGAGAGCTAACATTTGCACATGAGAACAGTGGTAAATGTACCGTCACCTGGTGCAAGATCAGCTCCTTTGCTTAAGACTCTGCGCAAGTTTCCTTTCTGTGAGTAAGGCGAAACCGCTCTGTGCAGTGGCCCATCCGTGGAAGAAAGGGTTCGTTTCATCTTAGGATTTATGGTCCATCATCAAGGGAAGCCAGGACAGGGACTAAAGCAGGAGCTCGCAGCAGCAGCAGCAGCCGCCTCAGGAGAAAGCTGCTTGCTGGCTCTCAGAGGCTAATACTTAACTAGCTTTTTATGTGATTTTATGTGATCTCATTTTTTAATATATAGGAGTTTTGTGTGCCTGTATATCTGTGCACTACATGTGTACAGTGCCCACAGAAGCCAGATGCGGTCATGGGATCCCCTGGGACTGGAATAGAGACAGTATGAGCTGCCATGTAGGTGCTTAGACTCAGACCCACGAAGTCCTCTGGAAGAGCAGCCAGTGCTCTTAACTGCAGGAGCTTCTCTTCATCCCCTTCAGTAGCTTTGATAGGCCTCCCAGGATGATCTGCCTAGGGAATAGAGCCACCCACAGTCAAGGCAATCCCTCACATACATACCAACAGCGCTGTCACATCCCACATCCGACAGTCTCCCAGATGACTGTGTCAACATAACAGCTAAGGCTAGCTAGAATTGGTATGCTAATGCTTTTTTGTTTGTTTGTCTTTTGAGACAGGGTTTCTCTGTGTAGCCCTGGCTGTCCTGGAACTCACTTTTTAAACCAGGCTGGCCTCGAACTCAGAAATCCACCTGCCTCTGCCTCCCGAGTGCTGGGATTAAAGGCGTGCGCCACCACGCCCGGTTTATGCTAATGCTTTTGATCAAGCCTTAGATCTTATGTTCATTCACAGCGTATAACAGAAGCTGCAGTATTTGAGCTTAGATATACAGCCCAAAGATAAATGAGAAGGACCGCTGTCCATTGTCAGATTCTTTTAAAACTATAGTGGTAGGCGTGTAGACTGACATGATCACTCTATGGTATGGCTAAAAGGAAAGATTTTGTTGTAGATTTGAGGAAGGGAAGGAGAGAGGGAGAGAGGGAGGAAGGGAGCAAAGAGAAGAAGTAGGCAGAACGTAGTCAACATGTACCTGGCCATGGGAGAAGCAAGTAGAGGAAGGGAGAGAAAGAGGAGTGGAGAGGAAGGAGAAGAGGAAGGGAGAAAGAAAGAAAGAAAAGGAAGAAAGAGAAAAAACATACTGAAAATAGCCGGGTTATAGCTGAGGAAAGGAATCCAGTGGCTCTGGTAGAGGAGGCTAGGAGGACAGCATACACACATACACATATACACAAATACACACACATACACACACACAGGCACACACATATACTACTCACACACACATACAGAAATGCACAGCAAGAACTTGGGGTGCTGAGGAAGGGAGCCTGGAGGCCAGTGTGAGCCTTGACATGCCAATAGGCACCACAGGTAGCCATGTGTCCCTGCACCAGTGATAAGAAAGTTCCCAAGGAATGCTGGCTTCTATCTGACTGTTAAAAAATCCTCCTATAGCTGGGGCTGAGCCCATTTCTGGACATCTGCGCTGCCTTTTAGAATCTGGGGAAGTGGAGTTTGCTTTGGACCTGACAGATGGCATGTGTTTTCATAGCTTGGATAAAAATATCTGAAGCCTGTTTGGTTTTGTTTAAGTCCACAAAGGATAAGAATAGGTGCCTACTTGATCATTGGAAATTCCAAGGGAAGAAAACACCAAGTGGTTTGAAGTCAGGTCTCACTGGAGAACATCCTGCTAATGGGGACACTGTCGGGATTCTAGTCCACGCCATTTTATTCCATACCACTTACTGTTTCTTGAAAGCAGCTTTGCCATCCTGGAAGCTGCAGTTAGAATCACTTATCTGCCATTTATTTCCCTGCAGAGCTGTAGCATTAGTCAAAGCCCTTCAGTAGCTTTGGGGATGGGAGATTTGGGGACGGGAGCTGGAAGTTATGTGGTTGGGGTTCGCTAAGATGAGATGGGTGGGGAGGTTGAAGATTTTTAGTAGTGTAGTGTGCAGCTTCAGTTGACTCCGCTCTTTCAGCATACCCATCGGCACAGCCACGTCTAATTCCCTGCTGCATCCGGTTCTGGGAAATTAAATTCACTTTCAATGTTTCTCTTTCCCAGCTACCACCATGCTTTGCTCAAGTGTTCTCACTGACTGGGTCCCAGTGAGGGGCCACTTTACCTTTTGTGACATGATCACCATGTAGACACTGCTTTCTGGTTTTGTTTTGTTTGTTTGTTTGTTTTTTCTTTTTTGAGTTTTTCGAGACAGGGTTTCTCTGTGTATCCCTGGCTGTCCTGGAACTCACTCTGTAGACCAGGCTGGCCTCGAACTCAGAAATCTGCCTGCCTCTGCCTCCCAAGTGCTGGGATTAAAGGCATGTGCCACCACCGCCTGGCTGCTTTCTGTTTTTAAAATGGTGTGTGTGTGTGTGTGTGTGTGTGTGTGTGTACCTGTGTATGTGTGTCTGTGTATGTGTGTATGAGTATATGTGTGTGCCTGTGTGTGTATTGTGTGTATGTGTGTACATGTGTGTATATGTGTGTGTGAGAATGTTTGTGTGTGTATCTGTGTGTATGTGTATATATGTGTGTGCATGTACGTGCATGTGTGTGTGTGCAAAGTTTAGTTTTAGCAGCCCCCTACTCACTGTATATCCAGGTATAAATTAATTTGTCCTCTGTTTCCCTATCTTTAAAACCCATTAAAGTTCTTGTGTAGGTGAAATAATAACATTTAAAATATTCAGGATAGTGCCGGCACGGAGAAATAGTCTTATAAGATCTGGAAATTGCAGAAAAGTAACTATGTTTTTAAATCATCTGAACACTTACTACTAAGATAACTGATGATAATACATTACCATAGCTCAACTGATTGCCCCTCACACGTGGAATAAATAAACTGTTCTTCAATTTCCACTTACTGTGAACATTTTCTCATTTTAATGACTGTGTTATATCTTAAGGAACCAGTAGTGGGCACAAGACACCCAAGACGAGGCTCTCAGCACAAAGGAGATTTATTTCCCCAGAGGGACAGAGGGCAGGGATAAGGAACAAACCTAGGAGGTAGAGGAAGGGGAGAAGAAAGGGACAAGGGAGAGGGGAGGGACATTTGCCCTAAGGAACAAAGGACTGTGTCTGGATAGAGAGGGGACAGGTGGTTTCCAGCACCCACACAGCAGCTCGCAGCCACCTCTAATCCGTGTTCCAGGGCATCCGGTGCCCTCCTGGCTGCACCCATGTTATGATCTCACAGACAAGCAGGCATGCGTAGGGAGGGAATGAACAAATGCAGTTCTGGGTCACTGTGTTCCTTCGCATGAGCCACCCATGTCAAGGAGCAAGGCCTCCAAGGCATGTGACACTGGCAAAGCCTTCCTTCTCTGGGAAAAGCAAGCCCTTCCCCTGGCCCTGGCCTGAGGAGGAGGGATTTACTACCGCGTGTGAAAATTACCAAACGCAGCTACCTCCTGGCTGTTTGAGCCCCAGACTGCTCATCCACAGACATCGCCTACTGAGACTAGCTAATTCCTCCTCCTTGGTGGCTGTACACAATAAGTTTGAGGTTCCTGGTTGTTGTCATAGGTATGGCTCCATCAAAACGGGCACATTCCACACAACTCTAGCTTTTCTGTGTACATGTGCCTGTCCTTGTGGCCCCCTATTCAGGTTTCTATGACCGAGCCATGCTGGGGGTGGCAGATGTGACGCAGTGTGCTTGCACACACATGCATTTGCATGCATGGATGTGCATGTGCGTGTACACACTTACATGCATAAAAAGTATCTTTTCAAGGTAAATTTATGCTTATCTTATTTAACTTCTCTTATGTTTAAGTAATTTTAGAGTAACATTAATTTTTTTTAAATTACTGAGCAAAGCATTGGTCTCATCATGGCATTTTCCAAACAAGAATTGTTTTTCCTCCTCCGCTGCCACCTCCTCTCCTCTTCCTTCTCCCCAACCCTCCTTCCTATTCCAGCTCATGCCATTCCACCCCCTAGTATTCTCTTTTCTGCTTTCACACATGTGATGAACAATTGAACTTTGATAAACACGTTCTCACACAAGGCTACACAGTCATCTTTGAATGTTACTTTTTTTTATTATTATTATTCCTAGAAAAAACAACTCCCAGGTGTGAATAACTTTCAGATTTTCGTTGTGTTTGTGCAGTGTCTGTCCATAAGCATGGTCTGGTTTATCCTTCAGCCACCAGTGTGGAAGGCTGCCCTCCCATCCTTCTGGTTTAGTGCATGTGCAGTGACCTCCATTCCTCTCTGGCCTCTCTGGCCTCACACTCGCCGACTTCTGGATCCCTTTTCTCATCCTCCAGTAAATGCTTCTTACCTCCCCGTCTGGCTTGGCAAATCCCAGCACACTAGTTTCTGAGTATTCTTCCCACATTTCCTTCCCCATCTTAATAGCTCTCCCGAGAGGCTACTCAGCACCTACCACGGCTCACATACTAAATAGGCATGTTGATTTATCTCAGGTTCCCTGACTTCCTATATCGCTTTATAAGTGTTTGCTCTTTCTTCCAATACTTCACGTGCAGTTTGCACACACACTGACTTTGCAGGTTCCTCTGTGGAAGAGTTTGATGTTTCTCCAGCGCCATCAAGTGCAATCGTGTCTCCCTCATCCGACAGCTAAGGCATTAGAGCTGCCTGACTGGCAGGTCTCCTTTTAAAGATGAGTTCCTCTCACCATAAAACACACTTTACACCTCCACATTTTTAATCTGCATCAATTATTTCTTAAAGAAGACACCAGTGTAATAGTGTGTGGGTTTTAGCCCAGTGAATGGGATCAGTGCTCGCCAAGGTTTAGGTCCTTCGTCATTCCGTGCCCTTCCTGTCACTGTCTTTCCACTCACTGGGTTCCTGGTATACCTGCATATCCTTCTCTTGGGTGGTACACGGAGGAAGCAGGCCTTTCCTGGGTTGCCCTAAGGAGTCAGCGCCTTTCACTCCGGTTCTTTTAGAAGCCACCGTCTGCTTAGATCCTGTCAGAGGGAATCTGACTTTTCTTCTACTTCCTGCACTGCAGCTTCCCCACCGCCGCCCAGACTAAGTCTGACAACCTACTCAAGCCCAAACCTGAAGGCCTAGGAAGCTCTCCAGAGACAGCCATAGCTGGGTCAGTCAGTCCTGGGGCACCTTCTGACTCCAGAAAGGGCCCCTAGCAGATCCAAGCTGAGGGCCGAAAAGCGAAATGAGACAGTAGAGAGCAAATGGGGATGGAGAGGAAGGCATGAAGGAAAGTATCATAAACAGGTTTGTGAAGCACTTCATCTGCTGCTGGGATGGCATGGGACTGGATGTGAACTGTTACTCTTCAAAACAAAGGTATCCGTGACAACTGAAGACTCGGTGTGTCCCAGTTCCCAGGGGAAGAGCAGACTCCGTCCTAATCAGTATCCAGATCTGTAAGCAGGAAGTCTGGAGGCAGTGGGTCATCACCGTCCGAGAGTGCTCCCCCAAAGCTATCTCAGAGTCCCCAGGGCATGCATACTGTCAAGATATTAAGCTTCTGTCCTACAAATTCTGAAGCAGATGCTGTCAGGACATGGCAGAGTGTAGGATCCAACACATTCCCACCATGCTAAGTGGCTAAGCTCTGGACAAGTCGTTGACAGGAAGAGCCTCACCAAACCCATGGCTGTCTACTTCTCCTTGGTGTTTTTATGGAGGAAGAATGACCGAGACATGGGTCGCTTGGGAAAGTAATATATAAATGAGAGAAGCTATTTTATTGTCTCTGAAATGGTTAAAGTTGTTAGAGTGGGCAAGTTAGGGTCTAGACCTCCAAGAACGTCTGTCATTGATTAAAGGCTAGGTAAGTGGGGCCAGAGAGATGGCTCAGGGTTAAGGGTACTCAGTGCTCTCATAGGCTCAGTTCTCAGCACCCACATGGTGATTCACAGTCATCCATAGCTCCAGTTCCGGGGCATCTACTGCTTTCTTGTGACCTCGTTGGGCACTAAGTATGCATGGCGCACATACATACCTGCAGGCAGAATGCCTATCCACATAAAATAAATCTAAAATGAAAATAAAAAGTACGTAATTCCAAATGTTAATTTTTTGAATTCAATTTTAGAATGCCAGTAAAAATTTTAAATTTAAACTATTCTTTGAATTTTTCTCTTATTTCCGAGATCATTCCAGTCTCACTTAAAAATATGCTTTGAACATAAGCTCCTGCTTGAACATAAGGGTTAGCTGCCATTTGGATCCATTTAAAGTCTCACTCTGTGTAAAGGGGGTTCTTGAAATATCATAACAGAATCTAATATTTGCCAAGAGTTGTCTCCTTCTGTTTCCCTTATGATTCTTCAGCAAGAGCTCTGTGTACGAAGTTACAGAATTGAAATGCCAAAGTGTAGCTCTGATACCGTAGACACAGAAACTCTTGAGACCTACAGTATAATTGTAATTAGGAAAGTAAATTTCACTTTAAACACCATCCGGAGGCACAACTGGGAAGAAATAATGTGTTGTGTTTTCAGTTACAAAGAATAGATCAATATTTTAAAATGTGATAAATTATAGAGCCCTTCCCTGTGTCTCATAAATATTCCAACAAGCACATTGTTAAAGACAGATGTTGCTCTGACTCGCAGGGTAGTGTGTTTAAATATAGTTATTCTGCAGTGTCAGCACGTTGCTGTGTAATGTCAGGAGAAACTTGTTATTAAACTCTAGAATTCAATGTGTTATGCTAATGTGCTGCTGAGTCCATTTACATTTTATGGAATAATTTTATTTGTTTTGCACTTGCTGGCTGCCAGAGAAAGTGAGCTCTAGTTGGTGATATTTTGAAGCTGTAACATCAGCATCCGATTTGGGGAATTCAACTCGTAAATCTCAGAAGTCAATGTTAGATGCTATCGTTAGCCACTCTGTGGGCCCACCACTCCCCAGTATACCTTCTGGAAAGCCAGTTGTCCTCATCCAAGGTAAGTTGTGGCAACATATTATGAAGGAAGCTATGAAGGCTACGTTTTAAATGACAATAGTCATGAAAATGGAGACACTCCTGAATAAGGACAGCAAGAACATCTTTTATAGTTGGGGTGTATCCTTTCCTGTGTCCTTCTACTCAGTATGTGTGTGCACTTGTGTATGCTTTACACAGGAGGGATGGACTGTGTCTGGTGTTTAACAGCTTTGCTTGTAACCTCATCAGCACTTCGTGATTTCTTCCTTGCCTACATAGCACCTGCTATATGATTTCCAAAGAATATAGATTCTCTTATTCTGTGAAGAAACACCCTGGCCTTCTTCTGATTCACAGCAAACACACACACACACACACGCACACACACGCACACACACATACACACACACACACACACACACACACACACGGGGTCTCATTTTAAAGTACACATATTTTGTTTCTGTTTTCAGTTAACGGAAAGTATACGCACTATGGGATAGTTAAATTTAAGTGAAACTGCATTAGCACCTGGGTCTGATGGCACACGCCTCTGATCCCAGAGCTTATAAGGCAGAGGCAGAGATCTCGTGAATTTAAGGATATCCTTGTCTGCACAGCAAGGGCCAGGCCAGCCAGTAATGCCTGGGAAGACCCTGTCTCAAAACAAATGAACCAAGACCACCTCCCATGGTTATCCTTTTAGTGATGACATCATCACACACAGCATCCGTGCTCTGCAGTTTTCAGAATACAATGCATCATTATAACTGTGGTCACCATTCTTTATTAGATCTATTGATATCCTTCCAATCTAGTAGGAAAATGATCTTTAAAAACAGTGTCTCCCACTCACTCCCTGACTACCCAGCTTCTGGTAAGCATATGCTCTAGTTCTAGGAAATCTACTTCTTTTTTTTTTTTTTTAAGATTTATTTATTTATTTTATGTACATGAGTGAGCTAGAAATCTACTTCTTAATGTTATATATTTGAGATTGTGTTTCATATGAATTTTAGGATCTTTTTCTATTGCTGTGAAAAATGTCTTTGGGACTTTGGGTAGGGCTTGCATTGAACCTATGGATCACTGAGGGTAGAGATTGTATTGAATCTATGGATCACTGTAGGTAGGGCTTGTATTGAGTCTAAGGATCTTGTTGGGTTGGGATTGTATTGAACCTATGGATCACATTGTGTAGGGATTGCATGTTGGGTGATAACAATCTTCTAATCCATGAACATGAGGGATTTTCATTTATTTGTAGCCCATACCTTAAAATACTCACGATTAATAGTTGTATGAGACTATGTAGATGGGTCTTTCCTTTATTCTGGCCCCAAACCAAATTGATCCTCATTAGCAGTGTTCTTGAAATTCTTTAGTGGCTACAGATATAATTTTTTGGAGTATCTTTTTTTGTTTGTTTTTTATTCAGTTTTATGTACCCCAAACTGGCCTTGAATTCACTGTTGCAGCCAGATGTGAACTGCCAAGCATATCCTACTTTTGAACTGTTCACCCTCATTTATTAGATTGTTACCTTTAGACAGTATGTGGATGAAACAGGAGTGAAGTGCAAGATATCAGACCTGCCACTCTCTAGAGATACAGTTTAGGAGTGACAGAATTCCTCTGATTCATACATATCACTGTGCCATTCAATGTCCCCCATGCCGTATGGTTTAACTGTCATACTGAGTCTCACCTGGGAGGGAGAAGAGTATTCAACCACCCAGCCTACCAGAGGGACCCATCAGAATCTTCAGGAAAGCCTTCTTCAAAATATGTCGGCCCTCCAGTCCCCGGGTGGAGTGTGCCTAACTGGCTGGGAGTCTCTGCATGGAATTTCAGATGTTACTAGTTGGAAATATGTCATACGCGGGGTGTAGAAGCAGACTCCAAGCAAACAGACAAAAGGAACAAATGGATATAGTAATGATAATAATAACAATAATAACAATAGAATCAATAATATAAAGTTCCTTCCTTTCTTTCTTTCCTCTATTATTTCTTGTGGGAATTGAACCTAGGACCTAGAAAGCAACTGCTCTGCCGTTGCCAGCCTAGGTTCCTCTTTCTATGTGTCCCAGAGCTTCAGTATTGGAGCTAGCATAAACTTCTTTCCACCCACTTCACAGGACTTCTTTTGGACATTGGTGGGTGGAGACTAGCAAAGCTCAGTAGTGAGGTGTGGACCACATAGGATGGAAGTGTCTTCTGTGGGTGGAGACCAGCAATGTACAGTGGACATGTGGGCTTCAGAGGACGGGAATGTCTTTTGCAGATGTGTCCAGACAAATTATCATGATGCAGCCTCTCTGAACTCGTTGGAATTGAAAGCCTGGGTACTTACTCTGAGTATGCGCAATCCGTCATCTTCCATGCCTTTAAACTAGATGGAAGGCTGCTGGGGTTCTGGGGTTCTGACAGTTTGAAGATCCATCTTACTGCATGCATTGGAATCTAAAAGTCACAATGACAAGGACAGGTGTGCCTGGAGGTTGGATCCACAGTGCTCTGAGAACTCTACAGCCTCCGGGGTAAATGAGAAGCCTAGGATGAGTACTAATGGGGTTCTCTGTTTATCTACAGACTGCAGCAGAATATGTAAAATCTCGACTCCCAGAGGCTCTTAAGCACCACCTTCAGGATTACGAGAAGGACAAGGAAAACAGTGTTCTGACCTACCAGACCATCCTCGAGCAGCAGATCTTGTCAATTGACCGGGAGATGCTGGAAAAGTTGACAGTCTCCTATGATGAAGCAGGTATGTTACTGATACACTCCCACTCTCCCCAGCAGAACTCCCAGTCCTGGGTTAAACCTGGGCTTTTCTGAAGTAGCTGATTAAGGACAAATGGGACTCTATCAGTGGTTGGTGAGTTTCTTCTCTGCAGTTTTAGTGTCAGAACTGTTCCTGGCGATGACCCTTCCGAATCAAATCCCTTTAAGCTTTTGCTCATTTTAAATGGAGTGTTTCTGGCTATTGATCAGCTGCGCTGCTATTGATCTAACCTTCAAAAGGCACTTTGATTTTGAATACTAGATGAAAATCTTTACCTCCAGTAATCTCACAGCTATATTTGATTTGGGTAATTTTTTTTTTTAATATCAGAGTTTGTATTTTCTCAAGTGATACTTGCTTAACTCCTTGAGGTTTTCACTGGATTCGGGCTTTCTTTTCTTCAACAACTCAAATGGCACCTGTTCTCTAACACCACCGCAGACATTTGGTTGACTTTGTACCGTTTATCTGGTCCAAACAATACTTCTCAGGGAAGCCATACTCAGACTTCCTTCATATGTCATTATTATCTGTTGTATAGCCCATGAGCTCTAGCCAGTTTTATTGAAACTGAGTGCAGTATTATATAGACTCATTGAAACCTTTAGTAAGATGAAATGTAAGGCTGGGGTGTGGCTCAGTTGCCTAATGTCCTGGTTTGTTTTCTACTGACCAGAAACAGCTTGAGAAGGCAAGGGTGTATTTCATCTGACACTCCCAGGTAACAGCCCATCACTGAAGGTTGTCTAGGCAGAGACGTCGAAGGATGCTGCTTACTGGCTTGAACACCATGGCTTGCCTAGCCTGCTGTGGGTTTAATCCCCAGCACCACATAAAACTCAGAGCCTTGTCCATCAGACCGGCCTGTAGCATGTTCAGATATGTACATGTGCTTGGCCTTGAACTTTAGAGACAAATCCTTCCATGCAGAATTAATCAGCAAGCAGTAGAAATAAAGATAGGCTTGAGGGGTCTAGGGTTCAGGTTCCCAGGCATTAATCGTGTGAACATTCCTCTTTTCTTTTCATATAATTGAGCTAATATTCCATTGGGTTGTTTTAATAATAAAGTATGTGTATTTGGTAACGGGGTCCTTAGAAAGCATAATGACGCAAATGCTTAAGGGTACATTTGGATTTTTCCAACTCTACAGACAATGTTAGGAGTTCTTAGGTCCTTTTTATGAGGTAGGCAGGCAGGTAGGGCTTGAGAGACAGAAAAATTTTCAGACTCTTTGGAAACCTTGAGAAACTAAGCAACATCAATGTCAGTCACAGCATGAACTTGGCTTGGCTTTGGTCGTCATTGCTGTCTGTCTGAACGGGGTGGCAGGTCGGGTGGCGACTGGATGGATACACATGGATGAATAAATGATACTGTGTTGTAAAACCAGAAAGTCACTACTTCCTCCTCTAGAGCTGATGCACTACTGAGTATAACCAAAGTAAGACGGGAGAAATATGAAAAGATATTGCTGCACAGTAGTAAGCTATTACGTTGTAATGTGAACCATCCAGAATAGATGCTAAAGGTATCTAAGACGGTGAGATCACCATCCCACGCTGAGATCCTCAGTACCCCACACCGAGAGCCTAGCCACCCTACACTGAGACCCTCAGCCCCCCACAACGAGACCCTCAGCACCCCACACCAAGAGCCTCAGTATCCCATACCGAGATCCTCAGCAACCCACACCGAGACCCTCAGCGCCCCACACCGAGAGCCTAGTCACCCCACACTGAGACCCTCAGCCCCCCACAACGAGACCCTCAGCACCTGACACCAAGAGCCTTAGTATCCCACACCGAGACCCTCAGCACCCCACACTGAGACCCTCAGCACCCCATACAGAGAGTCTCAGCGCCCCACACCAAGACCCTCATTGCCCCACACCGAGACCGTCAGCGCCCCACAGTGAGACCCTCAGCGCTCCACACCGAGAGCCTCAGCACCCCACACCGAGACCGTCAGCACTCCACACTGAGAGCCTCAGCACCCTACACGGAGAGCCTCAGCACCCCACACTGAGACCCTCAGCACCCCACACCGAGACCCTCAGCACTCCACACGGAGAGCCTCAGCACCCCATCCCGAGACCCTCAGCACCCCACACCGAGACCCTCAGCGCCCCACACCGAGAGCCTCAGCACTCCACACGGAGACCCTCAGCGCCTCACACCGAGACCCTCATTGCCCCACACCAAGACCGTCAGCGCCCCACACAGAGAGCCTCATTGGCCTCAGTGCCTGGCCTCTCCCCCTGCTGTCTGAGCTTTCGCTTTCTCGCATCATAAATTCTGCTATCCCGGAGTTAGGAAGGGGTGGGTTATTGGTTAGGGACACCCTGGTCTCTGGAGAGGTCATTGCTCATCCACTGCAGAGCAAGCCCAAGTGACTTAGTGGCAGTGATCACCGTCTATGGCTTCCAAATGTCTAAAATATAATTAATAGGGGGAAATCCTTCATCGTTGTCTACAGCATCGGCTCAGAACCTTTCCTTCTCCCCTGCCCCTGCCTTGAAAAAAAAATCAAAGACAAAAAACTGCTTTTCCTCTCATCTCCTTTAAATACAACAAAATTAAAACCTTGTTTACTTATCCAATATCCAGCAACTTGAAATAAAGCCAAAAAATAAAAAAGAAAGAAAGAAAGAAAGAAAGAAAGAAAGAAGGGAGAACTCTGTGTGCAAATCCATACTCCACAAGTGTAGACAAAGGGGTCAGAAGCCCAAGGGTATCTTCAGCAACATAGTGAATTTAACCCTAGCCTGGGCTATAAGATACCTTGTTTCATAAATGGGATAAAAAGAAACGCATCCGCATCCTTACCTTGTCACAGAACTTCTCTAACACAGCAGCAGCTGTCCCGCCTCACCTGGAACCTACCTGCCTTTAGTGATGTAGCTCTAGTCATCTCTTATCCTATTGGACAACGGCGGGTCCAAGATGAAGGTATCAGGTCAGGAACAGTTTCACTGTAAAATAGCTCTGCATTGCCTGTAGCTGTGTATGCCAGAAGGGATAGTCAATCTTTCTGAAGCCCCTATGATGAGGATACTAGCTCCACTCAAGAAGCCCTGCCCTCCTGGCCTGCTCACCTTACAAGTGACATCGCTGTGGGGACAGTTATTCAGACTCCCATGGCCGTCACAGGAGAGCAGCCCTTTCCCAAGAGGCAAGCTTTAGCCTCACGCTTGCTGAGGCTTCTGCTGTGGTTGTCTAAGGTGTGGCTGCGGGTCTGCCATAGGGCAGCATATCATGACAGCAAAAGCTCATAGCAGAGTGAAGTTGCTCACATTCATGGTGCCCAGGAAGCAAAGGGAGACAAGATGGGTCCTCAGGCAAGGCATCGCCCCAAGGACTGGCCCTCTCCGTTTCCCTGGCCTCAGACAAAGCCATGAATCCACTGATGGTTCAATACATTGATTGGGTCAGAGCCACTATGGTCCAGTTATAATCATCAAATACATTGCCTAAGGACCAAGCTTTCCACACAAAAGACTTTGTAGGGAGGGGCGACTTCATATCCAGGTCATCACAAGATACAACATAGTGATGAAGATAAGAAAAACAACAACATGTGACTATAGTACTGGTTTAGGATTGTTATTTGAGAAAAAAGGTGGCCTTAGAAACAAAAGATACAGATTCAGCCGGGCAGTGGTGGTGATGCCTTTAATCCCAGCACTTGGGAGGGAGAGGCAGGCGGATTTCTGAGTTCGAGGCCAGCCTGGTCTACAGAGTAAGTTCCAGAACAGCCAGGACTACACAGAGAAACCCTGTCTCAAAAAAAAAAAAAAAAAAAAAAACAGATTCTGTTCCTAACTCTGCTGCCAAGCAGATATATGACTTCAAGTAACTAAACCTTCATAAAGGCCACTTGCCTATAGATTGATGGCATGACTATAGTCTCATGGACACCTTCTAGGTCTGAAATGATTTCTGTGGTCTCCTTAGACTGCAGAGATTGGGTAGCTGTATGTTCTGAGGCTGCGTGTGACGCGAGCTTTCTGTTTGCCCTCTTGCCTCTCCCTGCCACTGTCATTTGTGCTGAATAACTGAGTAAAAGGTGACATTCCCTCAGTCTCTTCAGTGTTTGCCCATGAATATGCAGATGATTGGTGATGGACAGGAAGTGACTCGGCCTGCGTGTAGTACTGACTGGGGGTGTGGACCGGTAAAGGCAGAAGGATCAGAAGCCCAGCCTGGACTACTAGAGACTGTCTTAAAACAGCAAATCAAATACAGCCAGCCACTAGGTGTTTGAAAGAAAATGTCGTTGGTGGGCACTCGCTAAGGTGGCTTAGACCCTTTCTTTGTCAATGCTAAGCAAAATCCAGACTGGGAAGTGAGGTGTGGTTTATATTTCCTCTAATGCCGTGTTTATTTAAGCCAGAGCACATGTTCACGCATATTAACATATCCGAGGTAGCGTAGAGAGATTTCCAAGGAAGCAATGACATGATCTATGAAAACAATTGAAACAACATTTCGGATGATCCGAGAAAGCGGTCGGTCTTCTGCCGCTCCTTACCACAGCAGTCAGGGCAGAGAACCTTTCTGCATATTGTTTATTTCCATGCTTTATGTATTTATGTTGATTGCTTTATTGTGATTTATGTTTATTTACTATGATTTATTGTCTGTGTCCCTGTAAGTGACCTTACATTCTGTTTTCAATTGTCCTGTGTGCTTGTGCATGAACAAATAACCTATGGTTCTTTGCTAAAGATACATTAGTATGGCTTTGTGTGGGAGGGATTGTGGGGAGAGCAGACCCATTGTTACTTGAGAGTGCCTGAACCTGTGGCCGACTCAAGAGCCCTAAGCCTTGGCGCCAAAGTCTGGAAACAGGAGCAGAGATGAATTCTTATCCTTCATGCCTGCAGGACGCCATCTTGCCCCACGTTACCTTGAGACAACTTCCTGGAGTGCTGCTTAGATCTGCATTTCTGAGCTCTGTTCTCAGACCGGCAAGGGTCATTATTTCTATTCTTGTTGGCTCACTAGCTCCACAGCTTCATGGTGAGCACAGGGTTCAGCCTCTGGAGCTAAGGGAGTCACGTGGTGCAGGCCAGGAAAGGCAAGAGTTGAGCAGGCTGTGTATTGTGTTAACCTGAGCCCTCTGGTACACGGGGGACCTGCAGATCCATTTACCTGTTCCAGGCAGTCACTCTGCCTCCGCCTAGGAGGTGAAGACAAAGCAGCCACAATGTTTCAGCGATTCCGGATGGAGCTGAGAGCTGACCTGAAGTGAAATTACTGGAAAGCCTCACCAAACGCTGGTGTGATTTTTAGAGAAATGGTTTTTAAAAGGGGAGGAGAAATATGCTGTTAGCAGCTTAGAAAGTCGCTGAAGGGTCCCCCCTGTTGAGACCACTTTACTCCCTTTGAAATGGATGATACCCGAGAGTCCCTTCCCGGATTTAATTGAGCCATTAGTGTCAGAATTATCAGTTGTCCAAAATGGAAAGCCATTTACTGTCACGGGAAGGAACCAACTGCACTTCCAGAAACCAGACTCAGAAGGAGAGGGAATTATTTAGGGCCTTCCAGGTTTTCTCTCAGAGCATTTTAGAAAGTGCAGTAGCATCCCTTCCCGGGAAGTTTTTCCCTCTGACAGACTGAGTTTCTCCATGTGTTTCTCAAACAGCTCCTAAGGGAGGCGGAAACCATAAGGCTTCCTTACTTTCATCTCCCATCAATCTGTCTCTGAGTTTAAAAGCTTTCTTCTCCTCAACTTGCTGACAGGAACTAGGGGACCTGGAAGGAAAAGAAAAACGGGGACCCATAAGGATGTTCATTCCTGACTGTGCATGTGTTACCAGCTTCTGATTGCCTGTCAGTGATGTAAAATCTGATTTATTTTCCTTTTTATAATACACTTGGGTGCTTTTTTCAGTCAGGCTTGTTGTACTACTAGGAATATCCAGAGGACCATGTGGCCCTTCATTCAGGATATAGAGTATTTGCCTCTGTGTGTATGTGTATGTGTGTGTGTGTCTGTCTGTCTGTCTGTCTGTGTGTGCACACACATGTGTATGTGCATGCATGTATGAGTGTGTATTTGTGTATATGTATGTGAGTGTATATGTGTGTGCACTCAGGGTATAGAGTATTTGCCTAAATGTGTGTGAGTATGTGTGTGAGTGAGTGTGCATGTGTGTGAGTTTGTGTGTGAGTGTGCAAGTGCCCTCACATGTACTATTTTCTACACATGTGGCAGTAGGTCGCCCCAGAGCACCAGCTGGCAAAAACAGATAACTAAGTGAGTAGAACTCTGGAGGCCAGTCGATGGGCAGAAGAAGATGAAATTAAATTAATCAGAAAATCATGAGAACCCATAAGTCTTTTGAACTGGTCAGCCTGAACCTTGGTGTCGGCTGCACGTTACAGCGGGCTTTGAGCCCTACTTGCTTCCTCTTCGCTTCTGTGATTTCCTCGCACATACACTCTTGCCCCCGGCCGAGCCACCACCTCCCACACTAAGCACTGCTCTCTGTCTAATTTTAATGAGTTTGATTAGATTGCATTAATATGTGAGCAGCATTGCCTCTTCGTTTATGAAATTCCCAAAGTAGGAAAAAAAATGTAATTTCAATTGAATCTTGTTAAGAAAAAGTGGTCTGATTAGGGAGTTATTAAAAGAATAAAATCAATTCATATTTCTCAATTACCTTGTGGTCTTTAAAATAGAAGGCTTCATATCCACTCTGAAAATATGTGAGTGCAGATTTCATGGAAGGCAAAACAAAAATCTAAAATTTAAACAGATTCTGCTGAGTCTACCGGAAGCCACAAGTTAACACTGAAATTTTGAATGTCAGGATGAGCCGGTCACCTCCAGTGATTGGGACACTGAGTCTGTCACCTCCAGTGATTGGGACACTGAGTCTGTCACCTCCAGTGATTGGGAC
>NC_034593.1:61605598-61610116 GCF_900095145.1 Mus pahari
TGGGACACTGAGTCTGTCACCTCCAGTGATTGGGACACTGAGCCTGTCACCTCCAGTGATTAGACACTGAGTCTGTCACCTCCAGTGATTGGGACACTGAGTCTGTCACCTCCAGTGATTGGAACACTGCTCTGTTTTTCTTTCTAATCAGTTGCCATTGTTTGCCACAGGGAATTAGAGCTGCTCCCTGTCTCTGAAGTAGTGTTTGATTAGAACTAAGGAAAACATGTACATACCAAAGAAAACCCTGTGATTACGTCTGAGTGGCTGGCTAGGCAGGGATGTCTTGCTCTCCCTCTCCTCCTCTCTGTGCCTCTGAGCTTCTGTAACCAACATTTCATGGTCTTGCTGCAATGCTTATGATAAACTTCAAGGTAGTCAAAGTTAATAGTCAGCCCTTTATTTTTTTTTTAAGATTTGTATATTTATTGTATGTATGTGAGTACACTCTGGCTCTCTTCAGACACACCAGAAGAGGACATTGGATCCCATTACAGATGGTTGTAAGCCACCATATGGTTGCTGGGAATAGAACTCAGGACCTCTAGTAGAGCAGTCAGTGCTATGAATCCACTAAACCATCTCTTCAGCCCCCAAACACTTTACTTTATAGAGAAAAACAAGATAATTTTTTTAAATGATAAGATTTCTCATGTATGGACTGTCCTCTTACTGTATGAAAGGCAAACAAATACTCCCTTGGCCTGACTTTTAGACTTTGAAAGTCTGTAACCGCAGGACTGTATTGCTGTTAAAGTCATCTGTAAGATGTCGAGGTTAGTCCTTGGGATCTACTTAACGCTCAAGATTTCATTTGGTAAATTGCCTTGTGCGATGCACTGTTTTCCAGCCACCTTCTAGTGCCCAGAGTAATTCATCGTGTTGATTTCATTAATTAATGTCCTTGGCTCTGGGCTGTGCAGCTTAGGCCGTTTCTGGTAGGATGGAGAGCTTTTATAGTGCATATCCTTGAGAAACTCCTGAGTGTGCTCTTAGGAGTCCATAGTCATCAATGTGAGAGGAACTGACCAATGACACAGAGAAATTGCTAGAAGCCACTGTTCATGCACCGCAAACATTTACTTTGTAGCAGTCTGAGCTGTGAGGAAGGACAGGTGAGTTAGAAGAATTTTGTCTAAATGGATTGCTAATCTTTGCTGCCCTATGCATCATTCTTTACAATGGCCTCTTCTTTGCCAGGGCTCAGTTCATTTCATTAAAAAAAAAAAAAAAAAAAAAAAAGCCACAGATTACCTTTTTATTACTTATAACTGATGTGTTTCCTAGAAGTATGGTTTTCCATAGTTAACGATAGTAATATTGTAAAACAGCAAAATCAAAGCCATAAAAAAAACGAAGTAAATGTGCTAACCACAGCGAGCCGTGCATGGCGGATGGCAGAATACACCGGAACGACTCATTTACTTTCTCCTCAGCTCTTTGACAGCGAGGGTAAAAGAGGAACCTAACAAATCACCAAGCTCTGCTTAATACACAGGCTAAAGCTGGTTCCTGATAGAGTGGCTTTCCTCTCAGCACCACACATGCTGTCACACGGTCCCTTGTATGTCAGCACCACACACACTGTCACACGGTCCCTTGTATGCCAGCACCACACACACCACACACACTGTCACACAGTCCTTTGTATGTAGAACATTGAGCCTGTTTTCACCGTCCCCACAAAGAGCCTGAAACAAAAGGCCTTAGAGTTTTCTTAGTGTGATCTAGGGAACAAGACATTGCCACCAAAGCAGGAAACGGGGAGCACCTGTGCAGTTGGGTTCCCTTGACAGCAGCTGCCGAAGCAGGGTTCTACATTCTTTGGAAGTTTATGGATCGAACCCAGTGCCATTGAGCTACTTTCCCACCCCCTACACTGGTCAAGGGCCACACATGTCACTCATGTCCCTTTGCCCGTGGCTTGGCTATGTTCCTTTGCCGGGTGGGTCCCTTGCGTTTCAGTAATTCCTAAGGAAAAAAAAGCAAATGATAATGGGCTCTAGACCAATTCAATGCAAGCCCAAATGTGCCTAGTGCTATACAGTTAATTAAAGGTCAGACCAGGAGAATGTGAGATTGTGGATCAGAAGTGTGCCAGACCAGCACAGCAGGTGGAGTCTTAAAGTTTTGTGTACTGAATGTAAATTAATTCATCTTATGTTCATTTCCTACTTCAACCATCTATAAGTTAGATAGATGGAGAACTGGTAAGTTGCAGTTTTCTTAGGGGTGTGTGTGTGTGTGTGTGTGTGTGTGTAAAATTTAGATATATACAATAAAGCGCTCAGTGAAGGATTATTCGGATCCCAATGTGATAACCTAACTCAGCCTTTAAAAGCCAGATAGATTGTTGAACCTGCTTCCTAGGGTAGTGAGGGCTACTCCTCCAGAAACGGCCATGATAAAGACAAGAGTTGGCAGTTTGGAGCTAGGGGCCTCAATTTATGTCCTTGGCCATAAATAAGAAATGCCCAAAATGTTTGAGAGCTATTGTTAATCCCAAAGATGGCAATAGAGAGACCACGGACCCACGTCATCATGGCTGATGCTTCATTAAGGCAAGCCACTAAATGATGCAAGCAATTTTTATTCATGCACACAGGCTGCCGATTCCTCCCACTAAGTTGGGGTTCAAGAGGTCAGCAATGGATGTGAGGAAGACAAGGTTTTTTATAGCTCAAGGGTAGGGAGTTTCCAAATGGGGGATTTGGCGGGCAAAATAGCTGAGATTACAGAAGCAGAATTTAAACATAACAAGTGAGTCATACTGACCTCCCGAAACAAAGTCATGATTGCAAGATGGTGGCAACAAGGTTGTCATAGCAACAGGTAGTCATAGCAACAGGTAGTCATAGCAACAAGGCCTTTGAAACAAAGATAGGGTTGTCCTTTCCTGAAACAGGCAGTACAGAACCATTGTAGTTAAGACTACAGGTAGGGCATAGCACAATCCTTGTGAAACAGAGGTTTAATCATAAACAGGAATGAACCTAGTTTTTCTTTACTGTAAGATGGCTTTTAGGCCTACAATGGAAGCAGGCTGGTTCATCTCTATAATCCCTAGTCAAGTTCCTAAATGATTTTAGGGCTTCCTCTTTAGATAGGGTAACGTTAGAGTGGCTTTGATCAGGGCTCTGCAGAGTTCCAATAGGGAAAGCTATTTCTCCGGCCTCGGTGAGTGAGGGTAGCATTCCGAGTTACCTAAACACATGAGTTAATCCAGTGGGCCACCCCTCGAAAGGCAGATTTGGATTTCGTGAATGGCTCAGCAGAGTTATCTCCATGAACTCAGTGTGCAACTCTCAGCATTTGACCCAGCAGGCGCCTTACTGGGAGCTTTCCTTCTTCCTTATTTCAATTAACTGACTTATTCACTTTACATCCCAATATGCAGTGCTCTACTTTTCTGGGCTCTTGTTGCTGTTTTGGAGGGGGTGGGGTTGAAAAATGAAGTCTGACTGTGTGTGTGTTGTACTTTTCACCCCAGCGAAGCTGCCTGTCCTCATGGTCACCTGCTTGTCACCAGTTCTCTGTAGACGCTTTTTCTTTAAGGAGAGAGCAAGGACAGTTTTCACCTGTGGGATGACAGCAAGAGGAGGACGCAGCTGGGGTTACACAGAGCCTTCCCTAACTTCTAGAAACTGCTCCGTTTGTTGCTAGGTTTGAACAGTTGTTTTGAGGACGACACTTTTTGAGAGAATGCGTGTGTTTTACTTTCAAGATTTGCTTTCCTGACGGTAAGAAATGCAACCTGAGATTTAGCACAAATGAGCAAGAGAAAAAGGAAATGGCTTGACAGGGTTGAGACTTGAGTTTTGCGCTTAGTGGTCAGCGTTTGAGGATCTTGACCCACATTGAATAGAAACTCATCCCCTTGTCTTTGCAGACCAGGTTTGTGCCTTCAACTCATACCTGAGCATGCATGGGGGCGTCTAAGCGACTTAGTCTGTGGCTGCATCACTGAAGAATGGCTCTTCCTCTTTCCCCCAGTAATCTTTACCTAACTGCCTGTAACTTCCCAGGAGGGGTGAGGCTTTGTGAGCCCTTCCCCATCCCTGAGGGATTGTCCCCACACCTGCTCTGGGGAAGGTAATCATGACTGCCAAGTTCATGATTTCAGAAGTTGTCTAGTCAAGATTTAAGACAGTTGACCCTTCTCCCCCTAAGTGTACTCCCTAAGTGTCAGGGTTCACTTCTCCATTCTCTCATCTTCCTCTACCCACCTCCCTTACATTCCTCCAACCTTCAGAATGGTGCAGATATCTCCTGTAGAGCTAAGCACCGAATAATCATTTAATCTCATCTCCCATTATGGGTCTCTGCATTTACTACCAGCTGGGTAAGGTTTTAGACAGTTGACCTTTCCCCCCAGTGCTATGAAAGATTGGCCAACAAGGAGGAAGCTTCAATCTCAGGTCTAACTTAGTTTATGTCAGATGCACACATACACTTACACACACGCACACATATTACACACCCATACACACACACAGGAGCATGCACACAGGCACACTC
>NC_034593.1:61610274-61613911 GCF_900095145.1 Mus pahari
ACACACACACACACACACACACACACACACACACACACACACACACAGACAGCCATGAAAGCTGGAACTGTGTTGTTGCAGAAGGGAGTTCAGTCATAGTACAAGTGGCTAAGAACAATGAGGTAAATATAATCCAGTTGTTAGGTATGAGACTGTGGAAGAATAAATAAGTAGATTTTTAAAGTCACATCTGAAAGAGTATGACCCAGATAGAGTGTGCGTACAGTTCTGAGGTCAGCCTCAGAATACAGTTAGATGTGTGCGTGTTTTCTCTCTTTTCTGTCTGGAATACTTTGCTAGTAACTTCCAACCTCTTTGGTTGACTCTGCTTCCTTATAAGCCTGCCCCTGGAGGGAAATCAGTCTTACACAGCCACCAAAGAAGATGCACTTAGCTAAAAATAGCTGCCTTTTGACAAGGTTTTGGGAGATTTTCTTTTAATATGAGAGTTACATAAAATGGAACGAGGTCAGATATGACAGCTGTGGTCAGAGCCTCCTCTCTGGAAATGCCTGACTAGCTCAATAGGCTGATCTTTAAATGGCCTTAACTTAATGTGCTGAACTTGGGGCCTTTCCTATGTCTAAGTAGGAGGGTGCCCAGGGCATTCTGGGCATTGGTGATCAAGCCTCTGCCCACTGGGGAGCCATCTGGAGCCCATTGCCTCCCACTCGATAGAGGCTCTGTTTCAGTTAGGAGTTGTTTTTTTAACCACGACTAATAAAGTAGATTTACTCAACAACAGCCTTTCCTTTATAAAATGGCTGCTTTAGCAAGGGAAATTTCCATAGGGCATCTCATAGTATCAGTCTGTGTTGTGGGAGTGGGAGGGAAGTTGGTAGAATCTGACAGGCAGAACCTCAGGATGCCACTAAACATTCTAAAATGTACAGGTCAGCTCCTCCCTCGCCTTCCCCCAGCAAAATTTATCTGACCAAAATGTCATGGTCACTAAGATTGAAAACCTACATTAGAGCCACGGTTCCTTGTGGCATATTGGAGTCACCTTGGAGGAGCATCGGTTGCTGATCCCAGACAGCACTGAGAACAACTAAGTCATTTCTGAGCAGTGGGACTCCAGCAGCTTTTGTCTTCAATCTTCCCACGTCTTCAGCCAAGATCAACATATGCTATGTTAAGACATCCTTTTTTTGTCTTAAAGAGAAGACTAGTTTGGACATCACCACAAATACTTCTGCTCACTAAAGCATGTGGAAAAACTCGGTATGGCGAGGCTTGGCCCGTTGGGAGGTGTCCCATCACCATGGTGAAATCACATAAATTGTAGGAGCCTTTTCTGCCTTTTGAAGGCTATGCTTACAGCCTTAAAAGAGCCATTCTTGGAGCAGTATTGAGAATTTGTTCCCCTTAGTTCGTGCTTTCTCCCTCCAATAAATAGAGACAGCAAGTATTTATTAGTAGCTGTCTACAGTAAAGTTTCCCCACAAATGGCTGGTGTATTGGAACACTGGTAATTTGTTTCCCTTGAAGGTTTATAAAGTATCATTATCACTTGGTGATGAAGTGTCATTATTTGTCTACTTATCTGAATTGTTATGCCTTGCAAAATGCCTAACACATATTCAGTAAGATTTTAGTCATAAGTTCCCCCATAAGTTCCTGTATCAACTATTTCCTCATACCAAAAATCAACTCTTAAAATTAAGTCAATCTGAACTCCAAATTCTCCTGGTGTTATTGATATATTATTTTAATGGTGTTTTTTAGATGTTGAAGTAGATGGTACAGAGTCTCAGGGAGCTCAGAAAACCTATGACGTGCTCAAACCTTCTGATAAGGTTAAAGGAACAATATTTAATGAAAACTCTTCCATCTATAAGACCAGAGCATGCCTATTTTATACCATGAACTGCCTTCCCCTGTGTCTGCCTCAAAGCATCACTATAAAGCAGGTTGTCCCCTCCTCAAAGCCATCTAAGTCTTTGAACACGTTGAACAGTTGACCTGACACTGTGACCTTCGGAACCTGACACTGTGTGGCTCATCAACCTGCTTGTATGACTGGTGCTCACAGGCCTCTCTGGGGATGTGATAGTTTAGATGCAGTCGGTCCTTCAAAGGTTTCCATCCTGGAAGCTTGCTTTCCAGTATGACTGTGTTCAAATGGTAGAACCTTTAAGAGGTGGGGCCTACTTGAAAATAATTTATCAGTTATCTTCACCAACTATCAAATTACTCAAAAAAACCTGCTGATGTGACAAGGCCAGCTCCGATACAGAGAGAACAGTCATTATGGCTGACTTTGTGCATCTCTGTCACAGTTATTACTGCTGTAGGATTGAGGCACTGTGATGTGGGAGAGAACCAATTCCATACCTCTGTCCTTTCATCCCTTAGGCAACTTAAGAATGGGCAGGATTGGTTGCAGTAGGAAACAGCTCTCAAGTTGTATACAGTCATGTGATGGTTATATGCTCCCTTAGAATATACCTGATCATTGGGATGACACCCATCAAATTATCTGCAGACTTTTTTTTTTTTTTTTAGAAGAGCTGAATAAACAATTCAGGGAAAGGCTGAACTTGATAAGGATGTAATCAGGTCATCCTTGGAAACATACAAACTTGTAGGGGTCTTCATTCTGCCATTTATGGGATTTGATGTTCCAGTCACTACCATGTCACAAACGATTTTTTACTGCTGCATGTGGGTTCTGTAAGTCTTGGTTATCCTTCTTGGGCCACATCTGGGAAGACCAGATCATGTTAACACCTTGGCTAGAAGGGTGGAACAAACTGGACTTCACAGTGTCTCTTGGCCAGAGCAGCCTGCACATGGTCTGTTAGCAGAGGCGCCAAATGACAGATGCTGTGTGGGGAAAAATGGTGTTTTGAGAAGCACTGTCCTAAGTGATGGTGACCAAAGCAAGTCATTCCTCAGTGATGGTGACCAAAGCAAGTCACTGCTGGTACGTGAAAATCACATGGCAGTTTCAGACATGGCCTAGGAGCGTCTTCTGTCCAGTGTTACTGTTAGAAATGGTCACAGTCCTCCCTAGACTTGAGGAGAGGGAACTGAGGCTGCATCTCTTTGAAGGAGGAGTGTCAAAGTATCTGTAGCTACTTAAAAGTTACAGTAGCCTGTCGGCCTCTCTTCTGAAAGCAGAATCCAGTCTGCTCAGCTTACTCAGTGAGTTAGTCTCTCTGATCCTTACCGTAGGTCATGTCAAGGGAAAAGATAACAAACTCAGTAGAAGGTTCCTGTTTTCACTCTGGAAAAGTCAGATCCTCAGAGTTCATGCATGGCGAGGAATTAATGTGACCTCCAGTGTAGCCCCTGAGGAGTGGGATCTCAGTCACTGTCCTCCTCAAATGGTTCTGTGAACAACCTGGACAAGATAGAGAGGGGGTGGATTCGGGGTGGAGGTGGGAAGGTGATGGAAACACACGGGCAGTTTCTAAAGCACAGATGCTGCCGAGAGCCTGGCATTTGTCTTAGTGACAGTTCTATCTCATCCACAGGAAGTGGGGACATCCACGGGGAGCAGGAGTACTCAGGCGAAGGAGCTAGTGAATGATTCCAGAAAATACGCGTTGTTCTTAAAATGAGACCAGTTTTGACCTTGCGCAGAGCGTGTGTGTGTGTGTGTGTGTGTGTGTGTGTGTGTGTGTGTGTG
>NC_034593.1:61613951-61626693 GCF_900095145.1 Mus pahari
AGAGAGAGAGAGAGAGAGAGAGAGAGAGAGAGAGAGAGAGAGAGAGAGAGACCCTGCACAGCTGCAGATCTGTACCTTTCCAAGCAGATTTTAAGCCTCAGCTTTTCTTGGCCTCCAGTCTGTCAATCCTGGCCAATAAATAACCACATTGAATAAAGCATCTTTTCCTCTCTGAGCTCTCCGGCTGCTTAACTGATCCGCTTAGCTTTGCTGAGCATCCTGACGCAGTGAGCAATGGGAAAGCATGGTTCTGCTAAGAGTGGGATTGCTCCTAGAGCAAAGGCAAGAAAAAAAATGGAATGTTTTCTAATCTTCCCTTTCTGCTCGGGGCTCTCATTCACGGTGATGTTAAGTGACTTTCTTGGGGTCTCAGAGAAGAACTTGCTAGGATGGGATAACCTGCTTTGACTCTCAAAGCTTTCCTGGGAGCTGATGCTCCAGGCGCCTGCTTGCGCTGCTCGGGTTGGATGTAGAACTACAGTTAGCCAAAGATGTCTCTATGTTTTTTGTTTTTTGTTTTTTTTTCTGCCTGAGAAGAGGCCAGTGAACCTGTGAGCTTATGAGCAGGTTCTGCATGTGTCACTCAGGAGCAGCAGAGGTTGAGGGCTGTGACGCTTCAGAAATCAGGACCTTCCACTAGAAGCAGAAGGGAAGGCATGACTCTGTGGGAAGATGGCACTATAACCATTTGATATGAGACCCAATATATTGATTAAAGTGAATGTTGTTACTCCTGACCGGAAAGGAAAACAGGAAGCAGACTGAAACAAACCCGATAATCCCTCAGAAAGTTGGGCAGCCAAAGTATAAGGATGCTTCTGACACTCACCCGTTTTTCCTTTCTTGTCTTTAATTTTTACAGTAGCATGTCCTATAAAAGCACACGTGATACTTGCCCTATATTAACTTCCTTTGCTTTGGAAATTTTTCAGGAAAAAATTCTTGTGCTTCTCTTTGCTCTGCCAATACCCTAATGCCATAATTCTGACTTGTATATAATCATCACTCTTTTAAAATTTATTTTTTACATATTCACTTTACATCCCGCTCACTGCCCCCTCCCACAATTCCTTCCCTATCCTCCTTCCCTTTCTCCTCTGAGCAGTTAGGGACCCACCTGGGTATTCTCCCTACCCTAACACATCAAGTCTCTGCAGGGCTAGGCGCATCCTCTCCCACTGAGGCCAGATAAGGCAGCCCAGCTGGAAGAACATATCCCACAGACAGGGAACAGCTTGTGAGACAACCCTTGCTCCAGTTGTTCAGGACCCACATGAAGACCAAGCAGCACATCCGCTACATATGGACAGGGAGGCCTGGGTCCAGCCTGTGTATGTTCTTTGGTTGGTCCCCTTCGAGGCCACAGTCCTTCCCCCAACTCTTCCATAAGATTGTCAGGCTCCATCCACTGTTTGGCTGTGGGTCTCTGCATTCCTCTCAACACTTTTGTTTTTGATATGATTTTTACGTAACATCCTGACATACATTTCATAAATTATATACTCCATAGTTTTGCATGTTTTTCAATTTCAACCAAGAGCCCTAACAATATACATGGAAGTTAATATATAGTAATCTATAGGTATTTTGATGTGAGGATATTCAGCTACCACCCATATATTGGGCCTCATTTGGGACCCAACAGATTCTTGGACTTGGGTACTAACCGTGACTCTACAAGAACATCAGCTACAAGTGTAGACTGACAATTGACAGACTTGACAGCTCAAGTACCCTGAGTGTTGAAGAGAAGGTCGTGCATTAAATACCATTCTACTCTCGATCTAGTTAAGCAGGTCTTTTGGAGGTAATAATGGTTGAGATGTCAGAGTCTGAGAGCAAGAGCCAGCTGTGCTGGTGCACACCATTAATCCCAGCACACAGGAGTCAGAAGTAGGTGGATGTCAAGAATTCGAGGCCAGCCTAGTATACATCATGAGTTCTAGGCCAGCCAGGGTCTCCAAAGGGAAGATGTTTTTTTGTTTTTTTTGTTTTTTTTGTCCACTTTAGACCACTTGTTTAATTTTGAACAGAAAACTGTGGCATAGGAGGAAGAACTTAGAGAAGATACATGCTCTGGAATAGTAACTTTGCTGGAATGTCAACTTTACCAGTTCTGGGATTTGTTCAGTTTAATGGTGTATACTAACTGTTGTAGAATAATGCCTGACACACAAGTTGACTTAAAAATGAATGAGTGAGAGAGAAAAATATGTAAACAAAAGGCTTCCATACTGATTCTGTGTTAGCCATTAAGTGGGTGTGCTGACTAATTTAATGCCAACGTGATTGATGCAGGCTGCAGTCATCTAAAAGGAAGGAATCTCAGTTGAGAAAAGGCCTCCATAAGATCAGGCTGTAGACAACTCCGTGGGGCATTTTCTTAATCGGTGATTGGTAGGGGAGGACCCAGCTCATTGTGGGTGGTTATGAGAAAGTAGACTGAGTAAGCCAAGAGAAATATGTCAGTGAGCAGGCCCCTCCATGGCCTCTGCATCAGCTCCTGCCTCCAGGTTGATGTCCTGCTTGAGTTCCTGTCTTCTCTGCTTTTGATGGTGAACTGTTCCGTGAAACTGTGAGTGAAGGAAACCCTTTCCACCCTCAGTTGCCTTTGGTCATGTTCCATCCTAGCAAGTGTAACCTAAACTAAGCCAGTGGGTGAGGTTTTGCTCTGGTTGGTGAATCTGAAACTGGAAGTCTGTGATCTGGGTTCTGATATTTCATCATTCATCAGAATACCCTGAGGGGCGAGCTGCACCACATGGGAGTTTCTGATTCAGGAAGTTCAGGATGGACCACTGAAGAAGGTTCACAGTTGGAGCAATGCTACCCCTGATGGGCATGGTTTAAGCAAAAAGACAGCCCTAAACCATAGACCTGGGTATTCACAAAGTGCTGGACTCCACTGTCCTTAGAGTTTGTGAAAGTAACAAGATACTGTGACCTGGGAATTATGGGGTCTTTTAGGTGTTTGTTGTTGCTATTCTAAGCAACAAAAACTCTCCAGGTAACTTAAGCAGAAAATGTTTAGAAGGCAGTTGGGTAATTCACAAATCTGTTAGGGAAGCTGAAGAAGCAAGTTTGAAAAAAAAAAATGTGCAAGAATAGGGGAGACCACATACACAGAGACAGAGAGAGAGACAGAGAGACAGAGACTCTAACATAAGATTACATCGACAACAGTGTGGGCTAGGTTGCTGGCCTTGGCATTCCTGGAAAGCGACTTGTATAACCACCCCTTAAGAACTCTTTACCATCCCTAGAACTTTCTGCCATTTTCTCTGAGTTTAGAACTTAGGATGAGGTGAGCTAATTAGCGAGGTCATACACCACATCCTAACTGGCAGGGGAAGCTGAGAAAGAGTATGTAGATTTCTCAGTGTCTGTTGAAGGAGGCATATTCTGCCTCCTCCTAGTTATTAAGATGATAAGAACTGTCCCCAGTGTGCGGCCACTGGAGATGACATCAGGTTTCTGACCTGGTGGAAGGGTACAATGGTGCTGCTGTGGATGACTGTAGACTATAACGTGGAAAGCCATGCACTGGGACCCTAGCCTGTGCTAGATATGCCTGTTGAAATGTGTCATAAAAAATGCTGGGGTTTCTAGTTACCAGGTACCAAGTGGGCTAGCCTCATGACTTACTGTCTTCAAAAGGGTAGCCTCAGGTCTAGGCAAGACCGAATACACTGGATGTTGGTAGCTGGGTTCATCCCGGCTTTAAAATTCTTTTGAAGGGAAAACGTCAGTTGGATGAGCAGGAAGGTTATTTTGCTGGTTTCTTTTTCTAGTATTATATATTGCTTGCTTTCTTCTAGGCTAAGAAGAATAAAACCCTGTTGTTGACAATCTCAAAATAAAATTGTATGTGTCATAAAGAACCTCCCAGCACTTAGAGCAGCCAAGAACCGTGCCAAGCAGAATTCAGGTTTTCAAAGTATATTACAGAACGTATTTGCAGACTAGAAGGCAGGTAATTTGTAGCTGAACGGCCCTGTTATACAAATTCCTTTGTAGCTCTTCCATTCAAAACAAGTAACTGTTATTAGGAAAATGTCTCTGTCATAAAAACGTTTCCACATTACAGTTTCTACCTTGCAAACAGCAGAAGGGAAAGCACTTCAAACAGCCAGACCCCGCCCGGGGTTGAGCACGGTGGACCGATTTTCACCTGAGACTCGCTATTCCAGTTGTTTATAGCTAATATCTGTTCTAATTATTCAGCACCTGTGCCTTGCTAGTTGATAATATTTTTATTATCACCTCGATTAGAGTGTGTATTTATTTGCCAAATACCAAAAAAGTATATTCAAGATAATTGAACAAGAACAAAAACCTGCAAGTGCTTTCCTCTCGCCTGGCTGTTCTCATTCTCTCCCTCTGTCTCTCTTCCACTTGGCACCTTTTTTTTTCTTTTCCCTTTTGTAGCAAATCATAAAGGTGACTCTGTTGTCACCTTCATCAGGGTCATTGAATTCAAAAGAAACTTTCTGAAGGAGATTTTTTTGACAGGCTTCTTTCAAGAGATATCTGGGGAGGGTTGAAGAACCAGCATGACTTCTCAGGAAATTGAGATAAATAAAGACATTAACAGTCTGAGAAAGTCTACTCAAAGTCATTCCCTTAATGTCAATTTTTGTGAAGCAAGAATAAGTATTGGCCATTAAGTGATCACACTACAAGGCAGGTGTTGTTCATAGCTGTTAGGAAGGACAGTAATATGATCCTAGCACGGCTCAGTATCTGACTGGAAGTCGCCTTACAATTGTCTAGGTTTACATTGAGCTAGGAAGAAAAATAGCTTCTTAATAAAGAGCTCAACTAGTAAATTAGTGGATTCAGTTTTTGTATTAAATGCTCATGGAGGAACAGATGCCATGGTGTACCTGCGGGAGTCAGAGGACCACGGCTGGGAGCTGGTGCTCTCCTGCACCATGTGAGTGGGGTCTGGGGATTAACT
Organism: Mus pahari; assembly: GCF_900095145.1. Lineage (NCBI taxonomy): Eukaryota > Metazoa > Chordata > Mammalia > Rodentia > Muridae > Mus > Mus pahari. The sequence goes on from NC_034593.1 coordinate 61,618,912, forward strand.
CAGGTCAACGGGTTGTTGCCATGCCTTTGCCCTCTGGGTCACCTTGTCAGCCCACAAACGTCCGCTTTTATAAGTTGCAAAGGCTGCTTGTGAAAGTCACCATGTCTCTCAGGAAAGGCCTCACCAATTTAGGTTCAACCTGTGGGAACGCTAATGATGGCTTGTTTCTAAGCACGTGCCACATGCCTGGTCTTCCCTGAGTTCTTACAGCCACCCTGTGGAGAAGGAACAGCCGAGGAGACTGGGGCATGGAAAAGTTTGGTGACCCTCTCAAGGCCACGATACATGAAAATAGGCAACAGTTGGCCTGGTTCTAGAGCGAGTAATCTCCAAAGGCCGAAAGCCAGCCTGTGATTGTACTTGGTTGAACCACAGCTCACTGTGCTAATCTGCCTTGGCCTTGTAACATGTTTGTGAATCTGAGTAACTGAAACATGAGGAGAGGGACCCCGGAAACCAGCCCTTGCTCCCCGCTTCACGTGTGATGGACTTTGCTCTCCAGTGTCTTCCCTTTGCTGCCTCCGTGGTCTCCACTTCTGCTTCTGAGGAGACCGCTGCCAGAGTAGGCCTAATCATGTGCTTAGACGAATCTACCGTAAGGTTCCCACTCAGATTACAAATGAGATACCAGCCCATAATTCCCTGAGTTCAGCTGAGATCACTTAGTGACCTTTATAAGCCCCGTTTACAATCCCAGCCTCTCCAGCAGAAGCAGATGCAACTTGAATCATTTTTGCTGTGTTCAACTTCAAAAACAAAACGGGAGGACATGCCTTTGGTTCCCTGAGTACCGTGACCAGAATCCAGTGACAGTGTGCAGTGGCTTCCATAGCTTGCCTATTTGTATCTTTGGACTGGCTGACAGGTATTTTTCCTGCCAAGACTAAAATATTCCAAAATAGGAACTGTCACGCCCCTTCCCATCCAAGGTTCTGGCAATTCCGAGGATCCAGCAAGTGCTTGCTATCTGAACAGATGGTTGAATAAACAGGTTACAGAAAAGAGTGGCTTTTTGCAAGTTCTGTTTGGACTCCACCATTTTGTGATGCTGGCGAAACATTCAAATGCACATGCGCTTTCTGTAGTGAATGAGAAGTCAAGATTCAGAAACTGGGGCTCAGACCTGCAGCGACTTATTCCCAGTGAAGAATTCGAAGTTGACACTGTAATTCAAGATATAGGTCTTAAAGAGAAGCAGCGTTGAAAGACAGAAGCCAAGCGTGAGCCTTAAAGGACACACACAAAGCACGAGAACCTGGTTCAGCAAAGGAGGGCAGAGCGGAGCTAGACACACAATCCGGCAGCGTTCCGGACGTGGAGAAGAAAGTGCAGCTTTCTATTACTAAAATGACAAACAAAACACACGACTTGTAAGCAAGGTCGGATATGAGAGAGTTCAAAGATAATAAGGGGGAAAGCCAAAGCATTGGGAGGGGACAGTTATTACGTGGTTTGGTTTTGTATTATGTGGTTTGGAGACAGGTTCTCACTATGTAGCTCTGACTGGCCTGGGACTCAGAGATACCTCGCCTCCTGACTGTGAGATCAAAGGCATGGGCCACTACAGCTGTCCTCTTAGGCTTGGCCTCTTAAAATTACGTTTTTGGTGGAGTGATTTTTTTTTTTTTTTTGCATGTATGACTTATTTGTATTGATGCTTTCCTAATTATTGGAGTTACCTGGCTCATCCCCCAACATCCATGCCTGTATCTTGAGTTGATTTCCCCATGTTTTATTTTGTTTTGTTTTTTTACTTATTTTTATGTATGTGAGTACCCTATTGCTTCTTAAGACACTCCAGAAGAGGGCATCGGATCCCATTACAGATGGTTGTGAGCCACCATGTGGTTGCAGGGAACTGAACTCAGGACCTCTTGGAGAGCAGTCAGTGCTCTTAACCACTGAGCCATCTCTCCAGCCCAACTTTCCCCATGTTCTTGTCTAACAGTTTCAGAGTGCTTAGGTTAAAGTCTGTGGTGCCTTTTGAATTCATTTCATGCAGGGTAAGGGACAGGGACACTGCCTTGTACGCGTGAATATTCACTTTCTGAGCCCCATGTATGAAGGAGGCCGTTGACAGCAGGGTTCCCACCAAAGCAGCTGTCTAGGTGGAGTTACTATATCTCAGCGCAGGAGTGCTGCAGAGAACGAGCTTAGTCATCTACGTGTTATGTCTGAGATGCAGGTAATGTAAGTCAGTACTGTGCTATGGGAGTCTAGAGCTCAGCAGAAAAGTCAAGGCTGGAAATGAAAAGTTTGGAAATTATGTATACATGATATTTAAACTCGGTAGACTGGATGCCACTGGCCCCTTAGAAAGTGAGATTGGCAAAGGTTCTGTGGACTGAACCCTAGGATGCCACTCAAGGGTGGGAAAGTACAGGAGAGGCCACATAGTAAAGAAGTAGCCAGTGCCAGTTATATCAGAGACTGTAGTCTCAGAAAATATGCATGTGGGCCAGCAAGATGGCTCAGCAGCTGAAGGGACTCACTGCCAGGCCTGATGGACCCAGGCTTGCCAAGTTTGAGTCCCAAGAGCTACACAGTGGAGGGAGAGAATGAAGTTGTCCTCTGACTCCCACATACGTGCTGTAGAACACACACACAGATATATAGTATTGTAAAAATTACTTAATAAGTGTAAAACAAATGCGTTGGCAATTGAATCTTGGATTATCAAGTGACACTTCTGTTAGTCAGTGCTAATAGTCTTTCCATAGTCTTGAGGCAGCTACCAGGGTAATTTTCCTCCTGGTTCCACAAATGCTAATGAGCTTGGGGTTGTGAGTTCTAAGACCAATGAGCTATAAGTTTGCCCATGGTGTCTTCTCCACAGAGGTTTTTGGTATTTTTTCCTCTTTTTGGAGTGGCTCAACAGCTACTGTGTAAGGTTACATATGCAAAGTTTAAAACTAAGATGCAGTTACCTCCAAGTATGTGACTACATGTTAGCCCATGCCAATGAAATATGCAGTGTTTGTTTTTCAGTAGGATGCCAGTCAGTTACTGTCTGCTTACTGGATGTGTGATCTTTCCCTGCCTCTGTCCATCCCTCACCCCAGTAGTGAATGGCATTCTTGCTTCAGCCTCCTCTGAGATGCAGATGACCCTGTTGGTTGCTGTGAGCCTATTGGCTTTTCTTGCTACAGCACAGCCCTGTAGCCACTCACCATAAATTAGTCTTGAGTAAGAAAATGAGGCTCTATATATAGACTGTCCTTTTCTGTTTTTTGGGTTTTTTTTGTTTTTTTGGTTTTTTGGTTTTTTTTTTTTGGCTTTTCGAGACAGGGTTTCTCTGTATAGCCCTGGCTGTCCTGGAGCTCACTCTGTAGATCAGGCTGGCCTCAAACTCAGAAATTCACCTGCCTCTGCCTCCCGAGTGCTGGGATTAAAGGCGTGCGCCACCACGCCCGGCTTAGACTGTCCTTTTCTATTCCTTCCAAGGGGCGTTTTAAAAAATATTACCAGAAGGTGATAAATGCAAAGCCTAATGCCATCTACAAGATATGTGTCCTACATGGAAACCCGTTATTCTCTCAAGCCAAACATATTGCCTCACTCTGGCCTGTTCTTTAAGCACAGGAAGCAACGCTCTCTGTGAGTCATGATTTCCTAAAAGTATATTACAGAAAATGTTCAATTCAGTGTGTCATTTTCCGGGAGTAATTGCTTCTAACACCAACTCCCAAATGGAAAATATTCACAGCCTTTGTTTTTAATGTCTGGATTCTCTAATTCAGGGAGCCAATCGATACTGTCAGTTCATAAAGCCAGATGCCGTTTTCCTCTGTGAAGTTGAGACTTTTAATAATAATAGAAGCGAATGTAAGCACTGCCTCTCCCTCCTCCCTGATCTCGCCTTCACTCTCTGGTCATGATGTCTGTAGATCACGTCTGGAAGGTGATGCCTGTACGTGCTGCCTTCCATGCAGCTGGAGTCGTTCCATTACCCATGGAGGACATCGGTCTGCCCAGCTTTCCTTGGTGAATGGATAATCACTTCTGTATACAGGAGCTGGCAGGGAAGAGAACAGTTAGGCTCAAAAAGTCACAGGTATAAATTAGGAAACCGCCAGTCTTTTGGAGGGTGTGTATATGATGCAGTTAGCAGGAGTGGGGGGTAAGGAGAGTGTGGGAACATCTTTAAGTAAATTCTTAAGCATCTTCCCGGAGACATGCATTAAAAGCAGCCCATGTTAGTCGCACATAGTCTGCTTTCAGTGAGTCATACATGCTGCTCCGCAGGTTTTGGCAGTTTGTCCCTGCTGTCCACCATTGTCTTCTCTGCAGGATAGTGCTGGTGATCATCCCTTCACTGTCCCTGTCCTCCAGCCAGCTAGAGAGCCGAGCAGTTGTTTATAGGCACCTCAGGAAGGTTCACGGTCGGACACTGAGTGTGCCCCTGGGGTGTGCAGGCCATCCTCAGCCCTCACTGCCACGGCCTAGACGCAGTCCAGTTGTAACCCAAACCATCAGTCTGATGTGACCTGAAATCCCAAAGACGATTTCCCTGCAGATGGGTTCCCTTCACTCCTGAGCTGACTGAGTTGACCAGAAGATGCGTGCCGAATCTCCAAGCTGGTCCTAACTTGCCTGCCCCAGCTTGCTCACTAATCAAATCCCCTGAGTTAGCTCAAGGACCGGCCACCAGGGACCTGTCTCCAGACAAAGGCTCTCTTCTGGCCCAGTAGCGCTGCATTGAGGCCTTCTGTCTCCTAGCAGAGCAGATCCTTTAGCTCCTGCCGAGGCTATTGGCACAGCTGGATGCTGTTTCTCCAGCTGTTTTCCTTTTACTTTGCAGTGGAAGTCAGTTTACAGGCACCTCAACAGCCTGCAAGCTGTTGTTTAGACTGGACTGGCTAATAACAGCAGCTCGGTGTGTGCAGGCAGGCTCCATGCCAAATAGGGCTCTGCATAGAATTTAGGAAGGAAAAAAAAAAAAAAAACATTTTTAGGATGATAGGAGATGAACATCACCCAGCCTACGCCTTACCTTTTGATTGTGTGTCTTGTGGAAATAGTCCCTGCCTTAAAGAGTAAAGAATACCCACAATCCCCAGCTTAGGGGACGTCCTATGGTAGGAGCCTTGTGGTCTGAGACAGCCCTACTGTCCTATTGTCGCCTTAATTGGTGGCAGGTCACCAAGAGAAGCCGTTACATCAGTATGGCATTTGGCCTCATGAAATACATTGCAAGTCATTGTTTGTCCCGTTTTTGTTTGTTTGTTTTGTTTTCTTAATCAGGAGTTTGTGCAAATCGGGAAACAAGCTATGGAAACCTCACCAACACTATCATCCCTTTGACTGGAGAACTCTAGGTGATTTATTAAAAAAAAAAAAAAAAAAAAGGAATGGTGGTCTCCTAGCTAGTTGACTGCGTTAGACTGTGGTCTCTCTTTTAAATATTTTACTTGGTATTGGGTGGTATTATATTGTAAGAGAGGCCCATTGTATTTCCCCAAGAAATGTATAGTCTTGTGGACAAAGCAGATATTCAAACAAATAATTCTACTCCACTGTGATAAGTTGTCCCTGATATTTCTAAATTAGGTCAGTGGTGAGTGATGATGTTCTAACCAAGATACAGGATGCTAAGGAAGGAACAGGTGGCATGAGGAAAAGAGATGGGGGGGGGGGGCTCAGCTGGGTCTCAGGTGCTCTCGGGGCACCTAGAAATACCCACAATCTAAAAGGCAGCTCTATACAGAGACTATGAGGCAGGAGAGGAACTGCTTCTGGCAGAAGGATTTTATTTTATGGTGCCTATACTAAAGGGCTTCATAGAATACAAACAGGCTGTGGTGGGAAGATGGATAAGCACCAGGACACCAGGCAAGTCAGCCTTCAGAGAGCACCTTTCCTCCTTCCTGTTTTACACTGGCTCTCATCATAACCATGTCCATGGTTGGGAAATTTTCTAAGAGTAACCAGAGAGCCATGAAAAGACCACTTGACTGTGGGTTGGGCTTCATCTCAGGAGAGATGGTTTGGTCCTCTATGTTCTGGGAAGAAGATATTTAAAATGTTGCCAGAACTAACCACACTGCACTCTGGTTTTTCTCTTATATATGGTTGTCTTAAAGATCATGAACGAGCCTGTCTGAAACACTTCACCTTCGCTGGTACCTGTTGCTGGGAACAAGCTTGTAAAATGTCTCATTCTAAAGTTAGAGACGGTGTACAGTCTTCATTTTGGTATGCCACTTCTTGGAAAGGAAAAGAGAAATCAAAGTATATTCTCATTCATCATAAGAGTGAAATTCTTTCCCACATGATTAAAGTCAATTTCAAATGGGCTATTCTGGCATGTGCTTGTTGTATTAGTTGGTTTCCTATTGCTGTGATAAAACACCAGTTACCAAGACAACTTATCAAAGAAGAAATGTATTTGAGATTGTGATACCAGAAGGTTCGAGTCCATGATGGCAGAGCAGAGGCATGGGGCCTCTTGAACACCAAGCTGGAGGCAGAGAGAACAAACTGAAAATGGCATGAGCTTTTAGCTTCTCAAAGGCTCCTTCAGTGACATACCTCCTGCAACAAGGCCACACCTTCTGAGCTTCCCTAAACAACACAGTCATTGTTGTTTTGAATAAGAATGGCTCCCATAGGCTCATACATTTGAATGCTAAATCATCAGAGGGTGGCACTACTTGGGAAGGATTAGGAGGTGTGGCCTTGTTGGAATAGGTATGACTTTGATGGAGGACTTGTGTCACTGGGAGTGGGCTTTGTGGTTTCAAAAGCCCAAGCCAGGCCCAGTGTCACTCTTGTCCTGTTGCCTGTGGACCAAGATGTAAAACTGTCAACTACTTCTCCAGCACCGTGTCTGCCTCTGTGCCACCATGCTCCCCACCATGACAATAATGGACTAAATAAACCCTTGAAACTGTAAGGAAGGCCCAATTAAGTGTTTCCCTTTATAAGAGCTACAGTGGTCATGGTGTCTCGTGACAACTATAGAACATTAAGACAGGGACCAAGTCTTTAAATGCCTGGGACTCTGGGGCATGTCTCATTCCCTGGAACACACTTGTAATCCCAGTGTTGAGGAGGCTGAAGCAGGGATCTGGTTCTTAAAGGCAGCATTGCCTGTGTGTGATGCTCTGTAAAGAACAACACACAGCAACAGCAAAACTAAACACCAAAGAACATCTTAACACTATTGCCAGGGTAAACTGAAAAAAGAATAGAATGCCACAGAATGCAAACCAACAAATTTCATTTTGGAACAGAGACTCTGAGCTCGTCAACCTACCTGTTCATGCAAAGTTAGCACTATTTACTTCCTCACCTAATTCCCTGTTCTCCAAATCTCTCCAAGTCTTCAGGACCTAGCCAAAAGAGCTCCGTACTAGCTCTAGGTTGTTCTACCCTAAGAAGGAAGGGCCCTTGTGCCAATTGTGTTAAGGTCTACTAACCCTGAGCTGTGATGTGAGACTGAAGATTTCAGTGGTAAAGGCCATTTGCTTACATCCTCTTCCATGGCCTATTTTGTCCTTGATATGAAACTGCTAACCCAACTGTAGAAAAAGAAATGGCATAACAGCTTGCCAGGCCTAGGGCAGTTGCTGTCTGCTGCTAAGGCCTCCACTGCAGATGAAAAGCAAACAAACAAACAGAAAAAGAATGCAAGAGCCGGGTATGGTGGCGCACGCCTTTGATCCCAGCACTTGGGAGGCAGAGGCAGGTGAATTTCTGAGTTCGAGGCCAGCCTGGTCTACAGAGTGAGTTCCAGGACAGCCAGGGCTACACAGAGAAACCTTGTCTCGAAAAACCAAA
>NC_034593.1:61626772-61631307 GCF_900095145.1 Mus pahari
AATGCAAGAAAAGAACTGAAAATGGGTCGGCTATAGCTTCACACAGCAACACTGTTACATCCAATTGGCTGCATTGATTAAACTGGAAGGAAAAGCAAGGAGACAGTAGCCACCAGTGCTGCACAATTCTGTGGCCAGGTCACCATCATCACGGCTGGTGAACTGTGTCGGGTTCATGCGGTTCTGAAACTCGAGGTTTATGTCAGACCTCAGTATTCTTAATAGGAAAAGACAGAAGAAACGTATAGAGGCATTTCACACCACACGGTCTCCAGGCTGCTACCCAGGGTCCCACTGCACTTGTTCCCCCATTGAGCACTTCTGTTCTTTTTCCTTTGAGACGGGGGTCTCTTTACATAGCTGTCCTAGGCTCTCTTTGTAGATCAGGCTGGCCTTGAATTCACAGAGCTGCCTCTGATTCCCAAGTGCTAGGATTGAAGTCCGACACCACCTTGCCTGCTCACTTGAGGGCTTCCATAAATGAGTTTCTGTCTTCATGACCGACAGTCAGAGAAATAGCCTCTACATACTTTTATTTACTGTGGGCATATGCATTACAGCGCATGTCTGGAAGTCAGAACAAGTTGCTGGAGTCGATTCTCTCCTTGGACCTTGTGGTTGCCAAGGATTGAACTCCGGTCGTCAGGTTAGGGGTAGGTGCCTTTAGCTCCATTATCCAGTCCATTATCCAGCTATTTTTCTGGCCCCAAGGAACACCCACTTAATGAATAATAATGGTCTGAAGTAACTACAAAAGAAAAATCTACATGCTTTCCATTAACGTAGTGAATTATGCTGTCTGAAGAACTGGACGGGGCAGGAACCCCATGATCACTTTACATTTTGTGAGACTCCTGCTCTAGGTGGCTTTGAAGCTGCCGTGTCGTAAGATGGCCAGTTGCTTAGGAATGGAAGACCGTAGCTGCTAGTCACAGGGACAGCCAAAGACATCAAGAAGCCCATTTCTTCCAACACCCTGAGTGAACTTGGCTTGGCTGCCATTTCTATCGCTTTGGAAGGCTAAGCAGAGGCCCTGGCACAGCTGGGCCCAGATTCCCAGTGCTCGGGAGAGGAAATCTGGGCTGTGTGAAGCTGTTAGTTTTGCAGTGAGTTGTTGTGCAATAGACTTGGTTCTTTTCATTGTATGTCACAGCTATGACTCTGCTGCCAGCCTGACTCTGGCCTGTGCTTCCTCCCCTTTCCTACAGTTTCCATGCCATGATCCTCTTCTGGGTCTGGACTGGTATTGCTACCCTCTCATAATAAAAAGAAGGCTGCTGCTGATGGCTTAAATCTACACTCCAAAAGTCTCCCACTTTTCCCCAACAAAAGCAGGGCCCCATGGACTACTCTCATCATAACAGTAGGCGATTATAGAACAGGAGTGTGCCTTGATATTGTGCAGTCACTGTGCTGGCCACAACTCCAAAGATGAAGTGCAATAAACGGTGGATGCAGACTAGGGCCCGCCTCTCGCCTATGGCTCTGCTCTCTGGACTATCAGCTGAATTGTGGGAGAAGGCAGAACTTCTTCCCATGTGGCCACACGCCCACTCTTTCCATGGTTTCCTATCATAAATAACCATGTGTAGATAAGCTCTTTGCTTACAGTCAGTTGGATTCTCTATTTAAATAATGAAATTACCTTTCAGCAATGGCACACTTCTTTTTTAACTGATTTATGAGTCAGTCCTTAGAAAGCAGCAGCAAGGAAGCCAATTCTAGTTTTAAATCTTCATTTCCCTGTAAGTTTGAGTCAGGCTGTCCCTGGCTTCTTGTGTTTCATGTCCCAAGCACACTGTTTATTTGCACCAGTAGCTGGTAAATATAACTTCAGAAACACCATCCTGAGACACCCTGAATGGCAGGAGTGCAGAACAGCCATTTGTGGTGATGCCTGCAGCTGTTTCCAGGCTGATGCTTCCAGAGTTCTGTAATTAGAGCACTTTCTGCTTGTACTATGGCCCTTGTCTGAAAATGACCATGTCGAACAGAATGCAAAAATCTGCCTTCATGGTGGGTTTGGTTCTATGGTGAGCTCTGCACACCTGGGCTATTTTAAAGATTAAAATTAGAGGAATTTGATGAAAATGAGTTGTGGTCATCAAAAGGAATTTGTTTATGCTGCCTAGATTTTTCAAATAAAAATAGAGTACTAGCCAAATCCATCAGTCACAGCTGAAGAAACGCAGGCCAAGAAGCATTAAATCTCTGCTCATCTAAAGCCCAGCACTGAAGGTGTTCACTTAGCACTACAGTTGAAAACAAAAACAAAATGCACACACGCACATGTGTATGTATGTATGTGCATGTGGTGTGTATATACATGTATGTGTCTGTGGAGTGTGTGTGTGCATATGTATGTATATGTGCATGTGGTGTGTGTGTGTATATGTATATGCATGTGGTATGTGTGTGTATATGTATGTATATGTGTATGCATGTGTGTATATGTGTGTGTATGTGTGTATGTTTAGAAGCTGTGCAAGAAAACATGTTGGTTTTTTACTTGAAAGCAGATTTTTATCACTGCCCCTTTAACAGTGTTCAGAAATGAACTTGATGTTCTTGTGCCGGAAACAATCAGAAGGTAAAAATCCTCCCAGAGTGTTGTTACTCTCCTGACTCTGCTATGTGAGACTTCATATAAAGGGCTTCTTGTGTGGGGGCCCTTTTGCTTCATTTCACATTGATCATTTGCCACCCTGACTCCCATTGTAGATGCTCGAGTTGTGGTACAGCAGTCTTCTCCATTCTTCTCTATTCAACTAAAATTGGATAGATGTGGCCATGCTTACTGTTCCTGCAGAGACCAGATTGGAGGGCAGAGAGAGGCAGCCTCTGTATAAGAGGGCTAGTGGCATTTAGGGTGACTAGTCACATGATCTATGCAAGGAAAAAATGTTGTTGTTGTTGTTTAAAACAAAACAAAAAAAAAAGAGCTCCCAGACTCATTGCTGTGATGATAACTTCTCTCTGACAAGATTGTCTTTCCCAAAGTATTGCCTTTCCTAAAGGAACATGTAAAGTTTCAAGACTTATTAGAGAAATCAGAACTGCATGTCCTTGGGTTATTGGTGATACAAGTGGGGATTAATGGATCTTTGATGGTGTTGACAAAATAATTATTTTAATGAAACTGGTACAGACACTGTCCATTTAAAATCTATGTCCAACAACCAAAATCAGTACAAATAAAAGTGAAAATACATATTGCTTTCTTGTATACACTTTTGTACAATTTTATTAACTGCTAATGAAGTTTAGAATCCTCCTGGGATTGTCTCACAAGATTGTGAGAACATCTTTGGGGAAGTTTAATAGGAATGGCTCCTGTCCCTCCAGTGACTTGAAATGTGTCCTCATGTTCATGGTAATCTCACTGCTACCCTGTCCAGTGACTTTGAGCCTCATGTTTCCTTCCTTCCTTCCTTCTTTCCATTACCACCAAGCCCTCCTGGGCGGACCATGGTGAGGTTGGCCTCACCAGGAGTCTGAACAGCAGCCACCTTTTAGAAGCAGAACCACATTCTAAGGTTTACAATCCAGTCTCCCTTCCCCGGAGCACAACACAAGAGCTCCAGGAACTTCACTGTGCTTTATGTCATTTAACTCCACAAAGGAGAAGAGATGTCAAAGACTACAAACCATAGAGTAGATAGATAGACCAATAGATAGATGAATATGTAGGCAGAGTGACCGATGAACAGATAGATTGAGAGGTAGATAGAAGATAGGTAAGTAGGTAGGTGGATAGATCGATAATAGATAGTTGGTTTGTAGGTAAGTCACTAGGGGGGCAGGTATAAATATGTTTTTAAAAGTATATAGTTATCAAAGCATAGCATTTATGGCTTTTAAGTATACAGTCAGTGGCTCATGATATATTTACAAAGTTGAGCAATTGTCATCACTATTTAATTACAGAATGTCTTCATCACCCCTCAAAGAGACCACTGTCTAGCAGTCACGCCTTCTTTTCTTGGCTTTGTACTCCAAGATCCAGGCAATGACTACTCTGTTCCCCTTTTCTACTGATTGCCTACACTAGCCACTATTTTAGTGTGAGTGTAAACAAACAGTATGTGATCTGCTGTAGCTCATCCCTTTCATTTGATGTGATGTCTTCCAGGTTGCTGGGCTATGTGTAATTGCTCCATTTCTTGGAACAGCCAGCTATGTCCCATTGTATGGGGAACGCCAAGTTTAATTATTTGCTTTATCAGCCAATAGACATTTGAATTGTTTCTATTTGAATCTTTTGTGCTTTTTATACAGTATTACATGGGTTTTACAAGGACATATCCGCCCCCTTTGGTTTTTCAAGACAAGGTTTCTCTAAATATTCTTGGATATCTTGTAACTTACTTTGTAGACCAGACTAACCTCAAACTCAGAGATTCCCCTGCCTCTGCCCCTGCCCCTGCCTCTCTCTGCCTCTCTCTGCCTCTCTCTGCCCCTGCCCCTCTGCCTCTGCCTCTGCCCCTGCCCCTGTCCCTGCCCCTGCCCCTGCCCCTGCCCCTGCCCCTGCCCCT
>NC_034593.1:61631445-61645232 GCF_900095145.1 Mus pahari
CTGCCTCTGCCTCTGCCTCTGCCTCCTGAGTGCTGGGGTTAAAGGCATGCACCACCACTACCTGACTTGGGAATAAATATTTTTATTTCTCTTGGTTATAAATATAAGGCTGCAACTGCTTGGTCTTATGTTAACTAAAGCTTTTTTGAGGAAATGCTAGATTGTTTTCCAAAGTGATTGTAAAAATGATGCCGATGGCCTAGAATTCTTGATAGCAGTCCTGCTTTAACATGTTGCCTCTGCTGCCCCATCACCTGTCCCCTGCATGGTTTCTGGTGACAAACTGACATTGACTGGTATCTTTCTGAGGATTCCCTATACATGTGCTGAATTGCTTCTCTTTCAGCTTTTGGTCTTTAACATTTGTTCACGAGATGTCTTAGCTGACTTTGAGTTTACCCTACTTGGAGATCATGGAGCTTCGGAGAGGTTCTAATTCATTCTTTCTCCTTCCTGGGTAGTCTCGGCACACCCATCTTCACATTTGCTGAGTCTTTGACATCCTCTCAGATGCTTGTGATCCCTTCTTTTGAAAATCTGGTTTCATTAACTGTGAATCACTTCTGTCAGAGTGTTTTATCACAGCAACAGAAAAAGAAACTAAGGCCATGTACAGACACTGTTCTTCTTCGAATCCTCTTCCTCGCTTTGTTTTCTCTCTTACCATCCAGCTGAACTGTTAGTAACTGCTGCTATTATTTCCAGCCAGTGCCCTGAGGAGAGCAGTTTTCTCCTGAGACAGCTCTGAGTTAAATGGAATTAAAATAAAATGGGTCTTTTCCGGGCGCTCCAAACAGATTAGACAGATACAGTTTTCCAGAGGGTCGGGTTCTTTGGGGGATTTCAAAACTGTTCGGCCTTTCTGGCAGGACGCCATTCCTGATAACCATCAAGGTTTAAAGCTTCTTGCCCTCAAGACTGCTGCAGAGCTAGCTAGCTGCCTGAAGAGCAAGGGATGCTGGCAAACTGAAGAACCGTAAATTTCATTCTCCGACTAAGAGTTTGCCTTTCTTCTCTCCTTGAATAAACCCCTTTGATTGCTGAAAGTCTTGAGTATTTCTAAATTCTATTTCTGAAAAAAAATCTGATCTTTGACCCTTTTTTTTTGAGCACTCTAGTTCCTTTATAGCGGAATGTGTCACTGGAGGTCCTTGCTCAGCCGTTCTGGACATCTTATGTTCTAGTGCTGTGGTTTGCCATGCTACCCACCCCTGACCCAAATGTTGCCTTTGTAATGGTTTTAAGAGGTGGTTTGAAGGCTTTTCTCACCCAAGAGAGTGAGACCAGGATGAAATATTTATGAATTGGAAGTTTTTTATTGAGCCACAGAGTCCTAGCCAGGGGCACAAACTTTTGTGACTATAAATCTGAAGAGGCATCCCTGAACTGAGTAAACAGGGGGTTATAAGATAAAAAAACCACAAGTTTAAACATCCTGTAGATGTACCTGTGATGGCTGTTAGCAAACATGACAGGATATGAACGAACCTTTAATTAGAATAGAGCACAGTTGTGTCACCATAGTATTCAGAAAGCCTTGTGGTTACAGCCAAACAATGTAGGTTAGCAGAAGTTTCTGTAAGTTCTATACGTGCCTGAGGTTCAGGCTAATTCAACCTAACTCCTAACTCAGTCAGGATTTAGCAAAATTTTTTTCTTACTTTTAGTCTTTGCTCAGTCACTCACCTGGGACAGAGTTACACTAAGAATGGTACCCGAAGCCTGTATTGTCAACCACTGTGCTCATTCCAAAACTACAAAGTGGCAAGAGCTTCCTCTTAGTCCCTGTTATCCCCCAGAGGGCATACACTGATAGACTTAGCAAACTTGGTCTTAGTGATCGCCTTGAAAAAGCAATTGACTCCCAGGACTCTGGATGTTGATAGCCTTGGCATCATTCTCTGATGCAGAGTGTGCAAATGAAGACATAAGTGTAAAGAAGACAGTGCGTGTGCAAAAGAGGCAGAGACCAACACAGAATGTACATGTTTGAGGTTCTTACACAAGAATCAAACTCATAAGTTTCTGAATTGAGAAAAGTAAGGCAGGGTATATGGTCTTATAGGATAGTTTGGACACCAAAACTGGAAGTATAGATTTGTGCAACATAGGCATACAGGTTGTTGTGAGTGAAGATGTGGACATACGTGGGCTACCCGAGACAGCCTTCCGTAACAGCAGACAAAAATGTCCAAGAAGAAGACCCAAGGAACAAATGGAAGCTTCTATAAATTACGTCATGAAGAGACGGTGGGCAGGCATAGGTGGAAGCAAAATGGGAAAGCAGGAATGCAGGAATTCGGAAGGAAATCAGTTGTAAAAGGGCCGGACCAGACTGGGCTCTTGGTAAGAATGAAAGTTGTCCTTCCTCGCCCTGCTTTCCTCCACTCCTCTCACCTGAATGAGCAAGTATACTTGATACCAAGGACAACACTCTTGCAGATGGCAGAAGGTGAGGAGAGCTTACCCTGGGCCTAATGCAGTTACTAATTGAAGCTTATCAGGATGCGGACAGAATGCCAGCAGGCTTGCTCTTTGCAATTTTAATTAGTAAGATTGTACTCCGTAGCATGCAACTCCGTGTAATGGCAGCAGTCCTGATGCACTGTGCTCAGGGTGGGTTCAGGAGGGTCATCCACTGAGGGCCGACTCATTTCCAGATAATGGGCTTGTGGTTTTCTATCTCCCCCTCCCCCCCCAGCCCACGAGCACCACGGTGAGGATGATGCTTGTTGCCCCCCCTCCCATTCTACTGCTGGAGCCAAACCATCCTAGTGTGCAGAGTTCAAGCTTAACACACAGGAAGCAGCCCTCACTGAGCCTCAGGAATCGTTCCTAACTCAGATCTTTACTACCTGGCTCTGTGGTAAACAGGAATGTGGTTTTAGAGGTGCCTGCAAATTCTGTCTCCCCTCAAGAAGTAGGGCTTAACTGCTCTGTACTTGAGTGTGGGCTGGGTTTAGATACTCCCTTATAGTAAGTGGATAATATATGAATATATAGAATATGAATATGAATGAAGTGGCGAGGTGATACATTTTTTTTCTTTTTTCTTTTCTTTTTTTCTTTTTTTTTTTTTTTTTTTTTTCCAAGATGGGGTTTCTCTGTATAGCCCTGACTGTCCTGGAACTCACTCTGTCGACCAGGCTAGCCTCGAACTCAGAAATCCACCTGCCTCTGCCTCCCAAGTGCTGGGATTAAAGGCAGGCAGCACCACTGCCCAGCTGAGGTGATACTTCTTATATTAGGTATATATAGAGGGGAGCGGGGGTCGTGACTTTGCCTAAGAGTATTCTCAGGGTCTTACCTATCCATAGAGTCACTTGCCCTGGGGCGTGAGCTGCCATATCATATCATAAGGATACTTAGGCAGTTAGTGCAGAGTCCCACCCAGTCAGGAGCTGAACCCACCAGAAGCCGTATGAATAAGCCTGAAGTGTATTTTTTCTCAGTAGTTCTGAAATGGCTAACAGCTTAACTGCAACCTCAGGAGAGACCCAGAGGCTCAGCCACTCTAGAGAAGCTGCCCAGGATCCTCGGTCCTCAGGAACTGCTGTGAATTAATACTGCCACTTTGAGGAATGACTGTGTCTTGTATCCACTCCCTCAACAAGACTCAGCCCCATTGCTTCAGAGAGATTCTACAATGATAGGCTGCATGTAGCACACGTGGCTTATTCCCCTCCTGCACTGGCTGATTTTGTATGTCAACTTGACACAAGCTGGAGTTATCACAGAGAAAAGAGCCTCCCTTGAGGAAATGCCTCCATGAGATCCAGCTATAAGGCATTTTCTCAATTAGTGATCAAGTGGGGCGGGGTATCCCATTGTGGGTAGTGTCATCCCTGGGCTGGTAGTTCAGGGTTCTATAAGAAAGCAAGCTGAACAAGCCAGGGGAAGCAAGCCAGTAAGGAACATCCCTCTATGGCCTCTGCATCAGCTCCTGCTTCTTGACCTGCTTGAGTTCCAGTCCTGACTTCCTTTGGTGATGAACAGCAGTGTGGGACGTGTAAACTGAATAAACCCTTTCCTCCCCAACTTGCCTCTTGATCATGATGTTTGTGCAGGAATAGAAACCCTGACTAAGACACCTCCTGAAGAGTGAAAGTGGTTCCTCCTAGACCTACTTTGCTCTCTCTTGTGGGGCATTGGGCTATGCACAGACAGGCTGGTCTCCAGTTGAGCTGAGGTCTGAACCCCGGGACCCAGTGGTGATAATTCACCTACATGGGACGGTAGGCATTCCCTCATATTTCCTAGACTCAAGGCTCCTGTCAAAGTTACCGCCCCCACAGCCCCCACAAGAGAAGCATGGCTAGTAGTCACGTAGACAATGTCCCAAACTTCTGACCTTCAGGCTAGACTCCTCCCAGTTACCTAGCAACAGTAAAGCTACCAGCATACCATAAGAGGGGCTGCTTGGCCCCACCTTGCTCTCTTGCTCCCCTTACTCTTCTTACTCTCTTCTCACTCTCCTCTCTTCTCTCACTCTCTTACTCTCTCTCTCCTCACTTTCTCTCTCTCTAACCTCTTACTCTAGCCTTTCTTCTCTCTCTCTCTCTCTCTCTCTCTCTCTCTCTCTCTCTCTCTCTCTCTCTCTCTCCTTTTCCCCCTTCTTTCCTCTTGTTCTACAATAAAGCTCTAAAACCATAGACAGTCTCTGTTCATCAAGGCCTGCTGTGCTTACTCTCGCCTGTGTGGAAACCTCTCTCCCTTAGCCCTCTCTCCCATAACCCCGGGGCCCCCAGTCAGGGGCTGCCCCTAGTCCACCCCCCCACCCCTGTCGAGTGGGGTCAGTGGCTTAGATGCCCACCTGGGGCCGAGTGGAAAGTGTCTGGCAGCCCTCCCGAGTCCGCCTGCCCAGAGTATTGGAGGAACTCTGGCCAATGGGACGTGGGCTATCCTCCCTTCTTTTCCCCCAGCCCCTTTAGTTCTCACACTCTCTAGTCCCTTTGAATGAACTGTAAGAAGCTCTGCCCTCTCCTGTAAGTCTGAAAATAGTGTGAAAACTCTTCTTGGGTGATCCTGCCTCCTAGGAAATTAAAAACTAAAGAGTATCCATACGGAAAATAATCAAGGTTCTTGTATTCAGCCCTGTTTCCAAAGTAGGGTGGCTGAATGGAGAAGCCATAAGATAGTGTATGTGGTTTTCCATTCAAAACTCTTCCTGTAGGAGAACTTCCAAGGTTCTGGGAATTTTACAAAGCTCACACTTTAAATTGTAATAAATGACTTATGCCATTTGGTGAATCTGATTGAAAGCATTGTAAGAGCCTGTTTGCCGTCTGCTGAACAAACTGGAACCTGAGTCAGACAGACATCTCCAGTGTAAGTACAGTGTCTGAAAGCTTTCGCACCTTTAAACCGTTGGCTTCTAAGGGCTCTGGGAACTTGGGCAACATTTATTCTTGGGAACTACAGTCCAGCAGCACTGGAGCAGTAGAGATGGCTCAGTGGTTAAGAGCACAGGTTCTTCTTCCATAGGACCCAGATTCAACTTCTAACACCCACATGGGACGCCAATTCCATGGACTCTGACCCCCTCTGCTGGCCACCATAGGCACCAGGCATGCACACGGTGTGCATACACACATGAGGACAAAAGACTCCTCCATGTAAGTAAATCTAAAAACCAAAGCACTCTAACAGCTTTGGATCAGAGATGTGTCCGTTCTGTTCATGCGCCCCCTATAGGCTGTGAGAATTCACACTTTACCATTGTATAAAAAGCAGTAACTGACTAATTGCTATTATTTAGTGAAAGATAGTCTTTTATCTCCAGGTAGCACTTTGCTTTCTACTCAAGTCTTTCAGTAACTGGCATGCCAACATTTTTAGTTAAAATAAGCATCGTTACAGAACTGAGAGGAGACTCAGCAGGAAGAGCACTGGCTCTTCATATAGAGAGGTTCAGTTCTCAGCACCCATGTAATGGCTCACAACCTTCTATAAATCCAATTTTAAGGTGTCCAACACCCTCCTCTGGACTCTATTTACCCCCCACAGTACACAGACATACATGTAGACAAACATACATAAAATAAGTAAATCTTTATTAAAATTGTAACTTCATTACAATGTTTGATCATTATCCCTAATTTGTGGCCTCTTCGTATTCTAAGTGTTGCTTTTTTTTGTTTGTTTTGTTTTTCTAAGACACCACCTGACCTTTGTCAGAGCTCCCTCGGTTGGGCATCAGTGAACCGTTGTATCCTGAGACTCATATAAAACGCATTCTCAGACTGTAAAATCTTACAGCTGAGCATCTTCATTGTGGATGTAAACTAATGTATTTCCTGACCCTCTGTGTTCTGAACACTCGGGGCTGGGACTATGGCTCTGTGGTGGTGTGCGCAGCTCAGTTTGTTTCCCTAGCAACCGGAAGGGGGGAAAGATTTAAAAAATGTGAAAAGATTAAGCACCTGACCTGGATCCCATGGGAAAAAAGCCCAGTGTAGTAATTTTCTTCCTGTGGTGCTGTCGCTGGGCACCATGCATCGTGCAGATCTCTCCTGATCAGTCAGTAATCACAGGACATGGACACAGGCGACTTGTGACAATCCGAGGTCTGTGTGGAGACTTGCATCTTTTTTCACGTAGCTTTCTTCGGTTTTGTGTAGGCCTCCATTAGTATTTGCAAGGCGGTACAGCTTAGGGGCCGGACATTCCTTGATGTCAGATGTTTCCATGTTTAGCTTTGATGTGTATCTGGACTCCTGCTGCCAGATGTCCTGACCATCATTGTTACTATTAAAAAAAAAAAATCTATCTCAAGTGTGTACAAAATGGGGATTCGTGTATTGATCTGACTTTCCACTGCTACCACACACACATGCGCATCACTCAGGCTCCTTCCCTAGCGTTGTTGGACTAGCTCCTAGTAATCAAACTCGGTTCCCACACCTCCTCTAACCACTGCAGACTGGTTTCCATGCTTCCCTTGTTGCTTTTCTGTTCTCCATCCCTTCCCCCCCGGGCTCCCTCTACCCAGCCCCCACCCACACACCATCTAAGGACCACATCCCGTGTTTCTGAACCCGGAGCACCTACCACTTGGCACAGAGTGCTTGTTAAATGCTGCCCAGTGAGTAGATGAGTGACTTCAGCCTCCGGACTAGCTAGGAGTTGAGTTCAGAGGCTGTATAAACACCATTCATAAGCTCAGCGAGAAGTTTCTTGTAGCCAGAGCTACAAAAAGCTGGAAAATCAAGAACAATGCCGCCCTGGGGCTTATAACTCCTGAAGAGGCTGTACAAGGCCAGAGCAACTTGGCATCACTGTACCGCAGAGCCCTCCCTCCCCAGCTCCCTGCAGCTTAATGCATGTGTTCACTGAGGGCCTGGGCCAATTCAGTGTGAGGGACCTCTCCCAAAGACTTTTTTAGCTTATTCAAGATCTCAAAAAAAAAAAAAAAAAAAAAGGAAGAAAGAAAGAAAAAAGAAAAAAAAATCCCCTGAGGGCTGTATTTACCTTTGGTAATGAGTGAAAGAATTACTTGCAGAAGCCAGTTCAGTGTTAAGAATGGATCCATAAGGGTAGGGGAGGAGGAGGGGGATGGGAACTCTAAGAAGCCTTGTTTCTGTGAGCCAGATCCAGGACTTCACAGGACCCAGGAAGTGAGACTTAGAGAAATGGAAGTTGTGCCTTTGAAGCAGTCTTGTTTTGTCCGTTTAAAAGCTGGCCCCTGTAGTCCACACGTGAAGTGGTTCGCACGAGATTTGGACCCACAGAAAGCTGCAGTTCTCAGCCTTCCAAATGCTGTGGCCTTTTAATGCAGTTCCTCAAGGTGTGGTGACCCCCAACCAGAACTTTATCGCATTGCTACTTTAATGCTGTAATTTGGTACTGTTATGAATCGTAATGTAAATATTCTGATGTGTAGGATATCTGATAGGTGACTCCTGTGAGATCATTCAACCCCCAAAGGGGTCTGGACGCACAGGTTAAGCACCACTGACAGAAAGGCTACTGTGTGAGCTCTCGCGCCCAGTGCTCTCCGCTGTAGTCCCAGAGCCTGTAGCTGCGAAGCCTTCCTTCTTACACACTCGGGAAGCCGAGCCTTCAAGGCTTATTCAGCAGACACTCCAGTCAACAGCCCGGGGTGAGCTGGAGTCCTGGGAACTTCCCGGGATTGCGTCAAACAGGGTAAGGCCACAGGATTGGATCAAACAGGGTGAGTCCACGGGATTGCACCGAACAGGGTGAGTCCACAGGATTGCGTCAAACAGGGTGAGTCCATAGGATTGCATCGAACAGGGTAAGGCCACGGGACCTTGAGCCGCTTTCTTGCTCCCTGAGCCCCTTGCCTCGTTTGATGAACAAAGTCAGGACTGTCATTTCACAAACCACTCCCAGAGCCCTTTGACTGTGTAATTAAATGTAGTTACAACAATCAGCCCGCAATACCAGCGTCCTAGGCTAGCAGGGCTGGAGTTGGGGGGGGGGAGGAGGAGATTTGGGGACCCGCCCCAAGTGCAGGTGAGCTAATCCAGCCGAAAGGGGGGGGGGGGGGGGATTTTGATTTTGTTTTCTTTCTGAGATAAACAGCTTAAAGGCTTCTTAGGTTCTCTCCTTGGCTGGTGGCTTCTGTGGTTCTGAGCCTGTGCTGAGGTAGAAAAGCACAGAGCCACTCACTTGAGTGTGGCCAGGACTGACCATGTTCCCTCAGCTAGCTAGTTCCTTCCACCTCCCAAGAATGCCAAACTATGCGTCTAGCAATGGACTCATCTGACTAGAGCCCACATTCTTCAGTGACTACTTTTCAAAATAATTGTTCCCCCTGAGGCAAACCAAGGATCTCATCATGTAGCCTTGGCTGCCCTGGAACTCACTCTATAGACCAGGATGGTCTTAAACCAACAGAAATCCAGCCACCTCTAACCCCGAGTGTTGGAACTGAAGGCATGTGCTACCACGCCCAGCAAAAGTTTGGTCACATTTGTCTGTGTCCATGTAGATGTGTAGAGGTCAGAGAACAACTTATGGGATAGTAACAAGTTCTCCCCTTCTACCATATGGGTCCCAGGAATTGAACCCTTGTTGGAGGGCTTAGCAGCAAGCCCCTTTACCCACTGAGCCACCTTGCTAACCCCTCAGTGGCTTCTTAATATGCTAATACGCTGAGGACCAAGCCTTCAGCATGCAAGCCTTAGAGCCATTTTATAGCCACACCATAACCAAAAGTAATACTGTGCATCCTTACAGTGGGAGCAGTGGGGTTATTAAAGAGTCATTCCATGAAACCGGAAGACTGGCATGCCCATGGCTACCTTTCTCTTAGGAAGGTTCCCCCTCTTGGGGGAAGTTAACGGTTGACTTAGCATCCAAAACTTGGCTCTTCTGCCCAAAGCTATGTGATCTTGGTGAGCATCCTGTTCGTTGTCTGCAGACTAGGGGGTAAGAGGATAATAATCACCACACGTATGTGCTTTGCAGGATCGCTATTAATAAAATGAGGTCAGCATAGAGCAGGCAGCCAGTGGAGCCTGACCCAGGGAAGTACTAGATCTGGTAGATAAGGAGTCATTACGTTATATGTAGAAAATGTGGACATTTTCAGGAAAAAAAAAAACCTTTTAATAAGTTTAAAATCAACTTTAATAACAAGTGTTATCTTTCAGCATTTTGATCTGTATATACACATTCATTTATGTAAGTAAATTTGTTTTGGATAATTTATATGTAGTTATTTTTTTAGTAAAAATGTTACATGCTAAAATTTTTATACATTTTTTTTTCAGTTTTGTCATGAGCGCCATGGACAGAGTAGCAGTGCGCATTCTTCATTAGTGTTGTGTGTGCATCTTCGTAGTGCAGCTTCATGTGTGCATCTCCTAAGGCATCTGCCGTCCCACAGTTACTCGCTTAGCAATTCCTTTTCTGTCGTAAACAGTCCTATGAGGTCAGTCCTTGTTTGCAGAACCTTGTTCACATCCCTGCCTATTTTCTTCACATAAAATTCAAGGGTCAGACTACATAAAGCAGGGCGGAGCTGCTGTATTATTTATTTGGAAGGGGAAAAAAAAAAGTCAAGAAACCCTTTAAAGCTGCTCTTTTAGTTCACGGATGCTTTCTCTTCCCCTCTAAAGATATGTATAGGTTGTATCCAGACAGGCAGACAGGCTCAAAGTCAGAGTTTGAACAAGTCACTGGCCTTCCTGTGTCTAAAGGCAGTGCCTTCTGTACTCACTGACCCTAAAACAAGCAGATAGTTAATAATTGTCTCAGATAACTGTCCAAGACTGATTATAGCCCTTTGTGTTGTTCATTTAAACAAGGACATAGTTGTTTATGCTTCATCTGGATGGAATAGATCACCTAGAATAGTTACAACCTCAAAACCTCCGATGACGTGTTTCACGAAAGCAAACTGGGCTCTGGAAATGTGTCTGCCTATCAGCCGAGCGTTCACATTTCATAGTTAAAGAATAAACGTGTAGAGATTTAGGTTGATTTCTCTCTAGACCTGAGCATACCTTGGTTTTCCCATCCACATTGGACACTAAGATTTTGTTCAACTCCTCCATTGCTGGTGGGNTTGCAAGCTTGTACAACCACTCTGGAAATCAGTCTGGAGGTTCCTCAGAAAATTGGACATAGTACTACCAGAGGACCCAACAATACCTATTCTGGGCATATACCCAGAAGATCTTCCAACTGGTAATAAGGACACATGCTCCACTATGTTCATAGCAGCATAGCCAGAAGCTGGAAAGAACCCAGATGTCCCTCAATAGAGGAATGGATACAGAAACTGTGGTACATTTACACAATGGAGTACTACTCAGCTATTAAAAACAATGAATTTATGAAATTCTTGGGCAAATGGATGTATCTAGAGGATATCATCCTTAGTGAGGTAACCCAATCACGAAAGAAGTCACTAGATATGCACTCACTGATAAGCGGATATTAGCCCAGAAACTTAGAATACCCGAGATACATTATGCAAAACACAAGAAAACCAAGAAGGATGACCATCATGTGGATACTTCATTCCGCCTTAGAATAAGGAACAAAATACTCATGAAAGGATATAAGTACAGAGACAAAATTTAGAGCTAAGNTGAAAGGATGGACTATCCAGAGACTACCCCATCTGGGAATCCATCCCATCATCAGCCACCAAACCTAGATACTAATGCACATGCCAGCAATATTCTGCTGAAGGGGACCCTGATATAGTGGCCTCTTGTGAGGCTATGCCTTTGCCTGGCAAACACCGAAGTGGATGCTCACAGCCAGCTATTGGATGGAACACAGGGTCCCCAATGGAGGAGCTAGAGAAAGTACCCAAGTAGCTGAAGGGGGCTGCAACCCTGTAGGTGGAACAACAATATGAACTAACCAGTACCCCCTGAGCATGTGTCTCTAGCTGCATATGNAGCAGAAGATGGCCTAATAGGCCATCACAGGGAAGAGAGGCCCCTTGGTCTTGCAAACTTTATATGACCCAGCACAAGGGAAGGCCTGGGCCAAGTAGTGGGAGTGGGTGGGTAGGGGAGCAGAGGCAGGGGGGTATAGGGAACTTTCGGGATAGCATTTGTAATGTAAATAAAGAAAATTTTAAAAAATGAAAAGCTGATATAGTTGAAATTAATAAAGATATGTATTTTGAATCTAAAAAAAAAAAAAAAAGTAATAGGGAAAAAAAAGATTTTGTTCAGTTTGCTTCCATATGGTGTTTTTCAGATTCTTTTATGTAAGTGCCATACTGAGGGTGTAAGGGAGTGATACCCCCAATGTCATGTAGCTGTGATCTGGCATCCAACAAGAATAAATATGTCTCATAAGTGGAATGTAAATGTTTCACACAGGAGGCATGGAACTTGTGTCCAAGAACCATCCAGGGAACAAAATACCCTGGGGTAAACGGAAGGCGGAAGGCCCTCTGCTGCATTTTCTAGAGCACCTCTCACAGTTCCCAAGGCGTTGCTCACCACATGTCCTTCTTCTGATGATGTTCCAAGGATACTTTTCTGTATTCAGATAGATTTTTACATACCATGTAAAAACTAATTTATTCACAACATTTCAGGAGAATTTTTATTACATAAAACAAGGTATTTATTTGATACATAAAATGGGGAGGGGGAAAGAGAGCAGTATATCTTGATCTTAGCAATGTCTGGGGTCTCCTCTAGTGGGTATAAAGAATGGCCCTGTGGCTGTCATAGCACATCACTGCAATCTCTGAAGTGCAGTGTCCCTGCTTCTGTCTCTTCTCTGCTCTCCTTGCATGTCTGCTCCCTGTCCCTTGCCACTCCTTTCCCACGCTCCCCAGTTTCTTTTTCTCTCTTTCCAAAAGAAAATAAAATGTCTGTCAGTTTTCCTTATTCTTCACATGTCACATAAATGTCATCAGCACGAGCAATCAAGAAGTGAATGAGCAAGTGTCCCTGGGCTGCACTGAACCAGGCCCTAAGGCGTGTTCATTTCATTAAACTTACTTTTCTTTAAAAAAACAAAACAAAACAAAAAAAAAAAACCCTTATTTTTATTTAAGAGAGAGAGAGTGAGAGTGTGTGTGTGTATGTGT
The DNA here is from genome assembly GCF_900095145.1 of Mus pahari. Classification (NCBI taxonomy): domain Eukaryota; kingdom Metazoa; phylum Chordata; class Mammalia; order Rodentia; family Muridae; genus Mus; species Mus pahari. Next base: position 61,643,984 of record NC_034593.1, read on the forward strand.
ATGTGTATAGATAGTACAAAGGTGTGAGACTCTTGTGTCCTCCTCCCTAGTCACTAGCCCTTCCCTTAGCCTGAGGCTGTCGTTTACAGAGCACCAGTGTAAGAATGTATCAGTGAAGAAAGAGCATCCTCAGAAACCCGTGTGAACAGGACAGGTAAAGGGAATGGTGTGAGATGTGTAGGTATGCGGCAGCTGGATATCCCTCAAGTGTGATGGAAAAGTTACTCTCAGCTGCAGACTCTAGATCCCTGGTGAAGTCCCTCCCCCCACAGCACCACCCAAGCTTTATGCTGTTCAGAGATGGACAGAATAACTCCCCCTACTGGAGGAGTTTTGACATTTCTGAGCTAGGCAGGCAGGTAGGCCAGGAGTGTGAAGTCTCCTTGCCATCTCTATTGTGATGCAAGGGTGTGTCTCAGAGCTTCTTTACAGAAAGCTCAGAGCCCGGAGAGCCTACTGCTATACAAATCCGACCCTTTCCACTTACGTCTTACAGTATCTGGTAAAACAAAAGTTGCCTAGTCCCCAAAAATCAGGAAAACTTATATGAATTTATTTGGAAAAGGCTGAAAAAAAGTCTCCAAGGGCCTGTGTCCCTGCACGGCCTGTGTCCCTGCACGGCCTGTGAGTCACTGTCCAGGTCTGCTCCCTTCTCCAGCTTGACATCGGCCCCAGGCTTCCTTTCAGAGCTGAATGCACGCTCCTGCAGGGCCGTGGGTGTAAGGGAAAGAGGGGGGAAGGAGAGAGACCGCGTCCGGCCAGAGTTCCAGTGCTCTGGGCGGGAGGACTCGGGAGGACTGCCAGACACTTTCCACACTGCCCTGGGTGGCTTCTGGCTGTGTGAAGCCACTGACCCATACGTCGGGGCGGGGAGGGTAGCGGGGGTGGATAAGGGGCAGCCCCAGGTACCAGGTTCTCAGTCTCCAGCATCCCACGCTGGATATAGCAGAGGAGCTGAGAATAGAATAGGGGCCCCGGAGCAGCACTTAGCCCCTGGGATACTGGAAGAGAGCAGAAGGAGAGGCGGGCAGTGGGTGGTTCCCACGCAGGTGAGTGTCTTTAGTCCGGGCCTTGATGAACAGAAACAACCTATGGTTTTAGAGCTTTAGTGTAGAAAGGCAGGGGGGAGAGAAAAGATAAAAAGAGAGAGAGAGAGACCGGCCATGGCCAAGAGGAGAGAAGGGGGAAGGGAAAGAGAGAAAGAGAGAGAGTAAGAAAGGTAAAGGTTTAGAGACAGAGAGGTAAAAGC
>NC_034593.1:61645618-61647139 GCF_900095145.1 Mus pahari
CTGTCTGTGCATAGCCCATTGCCCCTCAGGCTCCTACCAAAAGTAGTTGGCTAAAGCTGCTCTCAGAGGGCCGCGGAGTCTTTCTGTTATGCCTGACCTGTGTCCCTGAAAGCACTGGAACTTGCAGAGTGTCAGACAGACAGGTGCTGATGTCAACTCACCCAAGCCACTTTTCTCTTTCCTTTTGCATTCCCAATGTTGTTATAAAACTATGTAGGTTGGGAATATGGAAGCAATGGGGTAGGACATTGTTAGGAGTGGACTAGCAGTTCGGGATTGCTGGGGTTTGGCTGTTTAACATTGAGCACAAGATCATTTCATCAGAGGAACGGTGTGATGATGGAGATGACCCTTTGCTCCCTCCCGTCCTTCATCTGCATAAAGGAACGAGCGAACCCTCACTGCCCTGCATGAAAACCAGCTGAGGGGTGCTTGTGTGCTGCCTGATGTGGTTTACAATAAGTAAGGAGTTGTTAGGAATTTTACTTAGAAATTTTAACTAAAATATGCATATAGTCAGGAGCTTAAACATCACTGGGATGTGCAGTCTGAAACACAACTCATCGAATAAAGTAAGCACCTAATGCCAGCCAACTGAAGCATTTATCTGTATGTGGAAAAGCTCTCCATGTAGCCCTTTACCTTATCAGGAGTTAATTCAGCAGAGAATGTGAGTCTGGAGGAATAGGCCAATGAGTCATTTGAATTGGTGTTTTCCTACCAGAAAACCAAATAGGCCAACACAAAGCAGACCTGTTTTGTTGTGCTTTGGAAGTAGACCCTGATTGTTGGTGTAACAGCCACAGTGATGAACCTTTACTGTTCTATAACAACACTCTTTGGTACGAATGTGTAGTAAGAATAAGAGTCCCTCCCACATTCCTTTGCACTAGACCAGGACCCCAGGCCAGAGGAAACAATGGGGGACTCATGTGGGTTGAACATTCTCTCCGCCTATCCGCAGTGTGCGTGGGACCGTGGGATGCACCTGCACAGGGAGGGTATCATATTTTGAGCAGTGGGAAAAAACAAAGCAGCAACAACACAACCTAAGAGTGGGTCCGTGAACGATAGCATCTAGAAGACCGTATGCATTGTGGGACTGAACTGGACAGGCCTGTCAGAACAACTGCCAGGTTGCAAGTATAATGTTAGGTGAGCGTTTATTCAGTCTTCTAATCCATTTATTGAGCAATTGTTGAGTGCCCATAATAGTCTAGGCAACATTAGATTAAGGAGACAAGCAATATCCCCTATCCTTAGGAAGGATATATATTCTATAGGGCAAGACTGATATTCAGTGCTTTAAATAAGTAAGCAGGGTAGCTATATAATGCTGTGTTGGGAGGCATTAAAGAAATACAGAGGAGATAAAACCTCAGAAAAGGGCTCTCTGAAAACCTTCTGGAGCTCAGACAAGAGCAGATGTATGAGCTAGCATCAAGGACAGATGTGTGAGCTAGCATCAAGGGCAGATGTGTGAGCTAGCATCAAGGGCAGATGTGTGAGCTAGCATCAAGG
>NC_034593.1:61647319-61669805 GCF_900095145.1 Mus pahari
GCAGATGTGTGAGCTAGCATCAAGAGCAGATGTGTGAGCTAGCATTAAGGGCAGATATGTGAGCAAGACAAGAGCAGATGTGTGAGCTAGCATCAAGAGCAGATGTGTGAACTAGCATTAAGGGCAGATATGTGAGCAAGACAAGAGCAGATGTGTGAGCTAACATCAAGAGCAGATGTGTGAGCAAGACAAGAGCAGATGTGTGAGCTAGCATCAAGAGCAGATGTGTGAGCTAGCATTAAGGGCAGATATGTGAGCAAGACAAGAGCAGATGTGTGAGCTAACATCAAGGGCAGATGTGTGAGCAAGACAAGAGCAGATGTGTGAGCAAGACAAGAGCAGATATGTGAGCTAGCATCAAGGGCAGATGTGTGAGCTAGCATTAAGGGCAGATGTGTGAGGTAGCATTAAGGGCAGATGTGTGAGCAAGACAACAGTAGATGTGTGAGCTAGCATCAAGGGCAGATGTGTGAGCAAGACAACAGTAGATGTGTGAGCTAGCATCAAGGGCAGATGTGTGAGCAAGACAAGAGCAGATGTGTGAGCTAGCATTAAGGGCAGAACAGCACAAAGCCCAAATGACAAAAGGCTGGGCATCTGCGAGTAACAAAAGGAGCCAGAATAAGGGAGATGGTGGTTAGAGAGTGTTGGACTGGGGCCAGATCATGCAGGATCTGCCGCTGTTGCTTCTCACATGGCGCTCCGACGGCACCTGACGGCTGACAGTGGCCTGCACTGGCGTCAGCACTGTGAGAGCACGAGAATAGCATGTGTTCCAGAGGTCAGTGCCCTCACTGATGTACTGGATGGCTCAACTGAGGAGCAGAGAAAAGCCAAGTTGGATGCCTAGGCTTCGTCTCAAATACCTGAGTGGACTGTAGTCCCATTTTCTCAGATACAAAGGTCGCAGGGCTTCACTCAGTCTGGACTTTGGAGTCCAGATTGTGCAAACTTACTTTTCCAGATGTTTGTTGATATTTTTATTGTTGTGATTGTTCTCTAACACAGCACCTCCAGTAGCCCAGGTTACTCTCAAACTCACTGTCTCGATCGTTGATTATCCTTGAACTCCCATTTGTCCCTCCTTACCTCCAGAGTGCAGAAATTACAGGTATACCCTTGTTTAGATTGTTTTTTAATGTTAAGTTTCCAAGATCTCATCCCTATTAATTAATAGAACCTCATGAAAATTAGATCATTAGTGTAAAAACATACTGAGGTTCAAAATTAAGGAATAATGTAGCTTGATGAATATCATTAAAATGGAATAAATCAATTTAACTCACAACTATTAACCAAAGTATCAAGGTTAGTTTTCTCCAGCATATCGAAGAAAGTGAGATTGCAAGCATTTTCTCCTGGGAGGTGTTTTTCTGGAGATTCTTGGCAGCCGAGTAGTTTGTGCTACAGGGTAATATTATACTATAAACAGTTTTGTAACCTTGGGCTAAGACTGCAAAGCCCAAACAATGCATTGTTTGTGCCCCAATGTCCTGGCTTCTTTCTGGTCATTCTGCATTGGTTCCACATAGATTATTTCTCCAAACCCATACAGCCCTAGGGTAGGAAGAGGGTGTGTTTGTTCTGTTGTTTTTCTGTAGAGAGGACCCTGAACATGTTCCTATATAGCAACATACACACACACACACACACACCTGTAACTCTGTTCCTGCCACCTGCATACCACCATTTGGCCAAACCTAAGAGTCTCTTACTAATGTAGGCAGTATGATACTGAACCCTATGTCTTGAGGTAGATGTGAAACCTGACTCAAAGGACTCCAACAGAAAAGAAATTTATTGTCACACAGAACAAAAACATGCTGGGGCAGAAAGGTTTAACCGTATCCATGATATTGAACAGTTGGGATGGAGCCAGATTATGTGAGATCTGCCACTGGCAGAAATGACAGGAACCATGAGTGTACTGGCTGGTTTTTGTGTGTCAACTTGACACAGGCTGGAGTTATCACAGAGAAAGGAGCTTCAGTTGGGGAAATGCCTCCATGAGATCCAGCTGTAAGGCATTTTCTCAATTAGTGATCAAGCGGGGAGGGCCCCTTGTGGCTGCTGCCATCTCTGGGCTGGTAGTCTTAGGTTCTGTAAGAGAGCAGGCTGGGCAAGCCAGGAAAAGCAAGCCAGTAAGTAACATCCCTCCATGGCCTCTGCATCAGCTCCTGCCTCATGACCTGCTTGAGTTCCAGTCCTGACATTCTTTGGTGATGAACAGCAATGTGGAAAGTGTAAGCTGAATAAACCCTTTCCTTCCCAACTTGTTTCTTGGTCATGATGTTTGTGCAGGAATAGAAACCCTGACTAAGACAATGAGCTTTCCATGGTCCCTACTCTTAGATGCTGAGATTGTCCCCTCCATCCCAAGCCAGCTGCCCCTGTTCAGTGAAACTCACTGGACAATACTGGGCCAAAGAAATGGTTCTTTTCTGCTCTGCATCTGTCTGTGAGAGCAAAGGCCTTTCTCAGAAACTCACAGTAAACATCCCTGGTTCCAGGAAGCAGACAGTTTTCTGCCCAGAGATAGAGACATTATTCTAAACCACCCCCTTCTTCTTACACCCTCCCTGATGGGCCTACACAATGTGGTTTAAAATCCATGTGCCATCCTCTGTCCCTATGGTTACTGTATTAATTCTGATCCTCGTTAGCTCAGTCTGTCCTCATTGTGAAACTATGATACCGAAAACCCTGCAGTGATTCTTAGTCATAGCTAGGATAGAAAGCTCAGGTTGCTTTGTAGCTGCAGCTCTGACTCTTTCTCTTCCTTACCTAATAGCTCAGTGAGCCAACAGACAGATAATCTGATTGCAGTGGAGTTGGGGAAAGGCCCAGACCCCAGCCATGTGCCCTCTCCCTCACCACCACCCCCCCATACAGGAGGCCCTTTCCCTGGATCCCTGTAAATACAGGCGGAAGGAAATATCAGCTAAGAAGCTGGAATGAGTGTCGACTGATGGCATAAGGTTAAATGGTGTAGGAACCATTGGTGGAACATCCTTACCTTGAGAGCTCAGAGAAGGGAAGGTCAAAAGAGCTCTGTCGGTTCTCTTGCATGCACCCACACGCCATGTAACACCCAGTAAAGCAGTTTTACCTTTCAAACTCCAGTGTGCCACACAGACGATGTATGCTCTGATTGTATCAGACAAGTTTAGCCAAGCTAAACGTAGAACAAAGTAAAATAGTCACAGATCAAATTCAACTAACACAACGACTCAAGGGTAACGATTCTGGATAGTTGAGTTGTCTTTATAGAATGTTAAAGATGTTTTAGTGATTTTACTTAGATCGTCTTCATGTATGTACATATTTTAGCAAGTGTCTACTGTATTAAGTTTCCATAGTACCCCCTCAAATGGCCCTTAAGCTTACTGCCTCTCCCACATTCCTTCCTTCATCCCCCTCTTCACTCTCACTCTCTACTTGCTCCTCCTGTTCTAGTCCCCTGCATCCATCCATAAATATCTGTTTTCTTCCCCTTTCCTAGGGAGATCTATCTGTCCCTCTAGTCCCTACTGTATACCTAACCACTGTACTTCCGCTGATTGTAGCTTGGTCATCATAGACTTAACAGCTAATATCCACTCATAACTGAATATATACCATATCTGTCTTTCTGTACCTGGGCTACCTCACTCAGGATAATTTTTTTTTTCTAGTCCTATCCATTTACCTGTGGGTTTTATTATTTTGTTTTTGGGGTTTTTTTGTTTTTGTTGTTGTTTGGGGGGTTTTGTCGTTGTTGTTGTTTTAGTTTTTTCGAGACAGGGTTTCTCTGTATAGCTCTGGCTGTCCTGGAACTCACTTTGTAGACCAGGCTGGCCTTGAACTCAGAAATCCTACTGCCTCTGCCTCCCAAGTGCTGGGGTTAAAGGTGCGTGCCACCACACCTGGCTATTATTTTGTTTTTTAATGGCTGAGTAATATTCCATTCTGTAAATGTACCACCTTTTCTTTATCCGTTCATCTGTTGAGGGACAGGATGGGACATTGTTTCCCATGCCTGGCCGTTATGACTAGAGCAGTAGTGAGCGTGGCTGAGCAAGCGCCTCTGCAGCAGCATAGAAGCGTCCTTTGGGTACATGCCCATGAGTGATAGAGCTAGACCTTGAAGTAAATCGATTCCCATCTTCCTCAGGAACCAGCACAGTTTTCCACGGTGGCTTCACACATTCAAACTCCCACCAGCAATGGGTGAATGCCCCCTTTACACAACACTCTCATCAGCATGAGCTGCCATTTCCTTTATTGACCTTGGCCATTCTGACAGGTGTAAGACGGAATCTCAAAGTCATTTTTATTTGCATGTCCCTGGTGACCAAGGATGTTGTGCTGACTTTTGTGTCACCTTGACACAAGCTAAAGTCATCAGAGAGAAGGAAAACCCAATTGAGAAAATGCCTCCATAAGACTGGGCTGTCGACAATCTTGTAGGGTATTTTCTTAATTACTGATCACAGAGTGCCCAGTTCATTGTGGGCGGTGCCTTCCCTGGACTGCTTGTCCTGGGTTCTATAAGAAAGCAGGCTGCGCAAGCCATGAGGAGCAAGCCAGTAAGCAGCATCCCTCCACGGCCTCTGCATCAGCTCCTGCATCCTGCCCTGTTTGAGTTCTTGTCTTCAACGATAAACAGTGACATGGAAGCAGAAGTCAAATAAACCCTTCCCAAGTTGCTTTTAGGTCATGATGGGTTTTTTGTTGTTGTTGTTCCTGTTTTTATCACAGAAATAGTGTCACTAACAAGGAGAGATGTTAAACATTTCTTTTAAGTGATTCTCAACCATTTGTTATTCCTCTTTTGGGGAATCTCCTTTTAGATATGTACCCCATGTTAAAACTATTTTTCTCTTTTTTTAGTATAGATTAGAGTTTATTGAGGGCATGGGAAGGGGAGTTAAGAAGGTAATAGAAGCAGAGAAAGGCAGAGAGAGAGAAGTAGAGGAGTAGAGGAGAAGAGACTGGCCATGAGCACATGGGGAGAGAGAGGAGAAGGGAATGGGGAAAGGGGTAGGGCAAGAGCAAGGCAAAGCAAGAGGAGAATAAGAATAAGTGTTTGTTTTCTTAACATCTAGATTTTTTTTTTTTTTTTTAGTTCTTAGTGTATTTTGGATATTAGCCATCTGTCACATGTGTAGTTGGTAGAAATCTTTTCCCATGCTGTAGGCTGCTGCTTTGTCTGAATGACCGTGTCTTTGCCGCACAGACAATTTTCAGTTTTATGGGATCCTCTTAGTGCCTGGGCTATCGGTATCCTGTTCAGAAAGTCATCTTGTCCTGTGCCAGTGAGTTCAGGGCTCCACCTTCTCTTCGCTCAGGCTCAGTTTTATGTTGAAGTCTTTGATACATTTGGAGTTGGGTTTTAAACAGCATGAGAAGTAAGGATCTATTTGGATTCTTTTATATGCAGCCATTTTATATGCAGCCATCTAGTTTGACCAGCACCATTTGTTGAAGATGCTGTCTCTTTTCAGGGTGTGTGTTTTGTGCCTCTTTACCAAAAGTCCTGTTAATATAGGTGTATGGACTTGTCTGAGTCTTCAGTTTAAGTCATCGACTGATGTGTCTGGTTTTGTGCCGATACCATACTGTTTTCTTTATTATTTCTATATTATGTACAGTTTGAGACAGGAGATGGTGATACCTTCTTCAATTCTTTTATTATTCAGGATTCTTTAAGCTATCCTGTTTTGTGTGTGTGTGTGTGTGTGTGTGTGTTTCTATATGAAACTGAAAATTCTCTTTTCAGTATCTATTAAAGAATTGTGTTGGGATTTTATTGGGGATTTCACTGAATCTGTGGATTACTTTGGGTAGGATGGCCATTTTCACTGTATTAATCCTACTAATCCATGTGCAGAGAGGAGAGGGAAAGACCTTGGAATGCTCAGCTCTAAATAGAATGTCTCCATTGAATCCCTCCCCTGGGGCCCAGGGAACCCTGAGGAAGAGGAGGCAGAAGAGTGTAAGAGCCAGAGCGGATGGAGGGTACCCAATCATTTTCCCTAATTTAGAAGAACAGAATTTTAAGCAGATTTATAATTGAATATGCTGATTATTGTAACTGATCTCCTGCTCATATCGACCTGTATTTATTCTCGCTGTTTACAAACGGGGTCCACTTTTTGTTGGATGAAGAGTAAAAGGTTATTTTGATGCAGTTTATTTTATCGATTGCAACTTTCTCAATGAGGAAGGGCCTGGAAGACCAGTGAGTACTTTTGAACAAGTAAAAGAGCCATCCATTTGAGGCAAGAGAGAAATGAGCCGTAAGGTGTGCGTTTCGGCAGACAGGTGACCACTGACAGTGGCAGGCAGGGGTCAGAGGGAGAGAGGAGACTGTTTCATTCTTTTTGCTTTATCCATATTCACTTCAGAAGGAACTGAGGAAAGCTTGTCTTTGGGCGTCGCGTGAGGGCTTCCGGCCAGCAAGTGATCGGACCACCTCAGTCCCACTTCCGTCTTCCGTGTAGATGTCTCTGCTTCTGCCATTGTACCCTGCCCCTGCACACCTGGGCCGGGCTGCCCTTTTTCTAGTCCCTGGTCTCTGCTCTCAGACTTTCTATATTTGGGCTTGACCTTTCCTGACAGTACTGGTTTTGTCACCGCGCCACAGGATATTGTTGTTGACATCTGCCTCTTCCTCGGGAGCCAGCCCTGCCCCCACCTATATGCGTTCACGCTTGCCACTGGGGCTTCTCAGAGACTCGGTACCAACAAGAAGATGAAAACATGGACCAGCTGTCTGATTCTGATTCTCCCCTAATCCTGTTGAATGTGGTGTCTTAAATTGAGAGTAGCAGAAACAAAGTGATTTAGGAAAATGATACTGTTCCTCTAGCCTGTTTCAGTGACAGCGTAACACGGTTAAGAAAATGGCCTGTCAGATTTGATCAGTGATGTTGAAGTGAATCGTGATTATTCCCAGAGTAGCTGGAGTAACACTCCTCTGGCAAGAGAGGCTCTAAGGACGGGAGTCTGCTGGCCTGGAGAAGCAGGGGACCGTCTGTGCCCTGCCCCCACCTACACTGCCTCTTTCTTCTGTCTTGCAGGCACAACGTGCTTGATCGCTCTACTCTCAGATAAAGACCTCACCGTGGCCAACGTTGGTGACTCTCGAGGAGTCTTGTGTGACAAAGATGGCAATGCCATTCCCTTGTCTCACGATCACAAGCCGTACCAGCTGAAGGAAAGGAAGAGGATAAAGCGAGCTGGTGAGTTCATGGCGCCCCACCCCCCACGCCCTGGGGGAAGCCTACCATCTTGTTTGGTGCTCTGGGTGCTTGCTTGGAGAGTTTCCACAGGAGCACATAAGCCCAGGCTAGCCCTATTCTCCTGCCTCCATCTCCCAAGTCCTTCAGTGCGACTCTTGGTCACTGCAGGTGGTTAGCTTCTGCCCGGTGAGATAATGAGATGAGCCTGATGAACATTTGAGCCTTCCCAGCAGGGGCTGAGTGACTGAGAATAAAAGTGCTGAGTTGTATTGTAGCCTCTCACCTCAGGTCCTACTTGAGACTCAGGATGAATGTTTTGAAGGAAACATTTGAATGGAGGATTTCCTTGGGTTTTCTGTTGGTGAAATAAAACCGTGTTTGCGAAGCATCCATCCAGCTTCAGTGAGCTCCAGAAAAGATGAATAGAACGCTCGGCCATTCATTTATAAATGTGTGCACCATCTTCCCGGGGGAGCTCACCCGAGTGAACTGAAGATCCACATGGCTAAGTTTTATGACACAGATGCCCCTGGAAGCTCTATTGTGGTGTCCAGTGTGTGCCCTTGAGATTTCACAATCATGCTGTCCCTGTCCCCTCCCTGTCATACCTGACACGCTGCCACTCTACAGTGTTTCCTTATAGAAGAAAATTTGAACACTGTCTCCAAGATCAATCTGACCTGTTCTGTTTTTTTTTTTTTCCATAAAGTAGGCAAGGGTGTATTTTTTTAAAAATATTTTTACTCTGAGAATTTCAATGTATTTTGATCATATTCACTCTTCTCCCCCAAATCCACCCAGCTCTATCCCTTACCTTTACTTGTTAGGGTTCCTTAAATGGTCAGAACTGATATGTGTGTGTATGTAATATATTATGTATAGTGTATTATATGTATTATTGTTTATACTATTAAATAATCATAAATATATATGAGATTTATCTGACTATCTTAAAAGCGATGGTCCAGCTAGTCCAACCATGGCTTTCTCACAATGAAAAAAGGCAAAGAACCCATCAGTTGAAGAGTCCACAAGGCAGGATGTGTCAGCTGGTCTTTAGTCTACATTGAATCCCAAAGAAATAGGTTCTAATACTGGCGGCGTAATGCCTCAGCAGCAGGATAGATGAACTTGCCAGCAAGAGTGAAGGCAAGGAGGCAAAAAAAGCAGAATCTTCCCTCATCCGTGTCCTTTTATGCATGTGGGCTGCTGCCAGAAGGTGTAGCCCAGAGTTAGGGTGAATCGTCCCACCTCAGACAATCCAGTCAAGAAAATCCCTCACGGACATACACAGCTGCTTGAGGGTGTGTCCTAGATAGAGTCAAGTTGAGAGCCAAGATTAGCCATCACATCACCCTCACAACCTTGTGGCTTTCCCCCCACCTACCTGTGCTACCCAGGTGAGCACATCCACTGAGAACAGAGTCTCACTACCAAGGGCCACACCCTTGAAGAAATGGACTCTTTCTTCCGTAGCTATCAGTTGCCAGTGGCTTCTCAGCTAGGGGTGGACCTTCACGCCCGCCTCTCACCTCCATGCTTGAATGTTGTGTGACTTGGGTTTTCACAGGTGCTATGCATACTGTCTCAGTGTCGTGAGTTTTGTGTGCGCAGATGCCCTGCCATTTCTCTTGTGCTCCTCTGCCACCTCTGACTCTTACACTCTTGCTCCATGCCTCCTCTGCCTCCGTCATCTCCAAACCTTAGGCAGAGAAGGAGGATATAGATGTTCCATTTAGGGCTAAACATGCTCCGGTCTCGTGTTCTATGTATCTGGACCAGTTGTGAACTCTGTTTTAATGGCCCTAAATACCTTGAGGAGGAATTATGAGTTTTGTCATCTCTGTGTTTATTATGACCATAGATGTCACGACATCTCTCTTCCTCCTACTTAGCATGACAGGAAGTTCCAGCCATATGTGTTGACCTTTCTGTCTCTGCTTTTCACTACCAGCATCAGTGTTAGCTTCCATTCACCATGTGTAGGAACCAAGCTTATACATTCTGTGAAGACTATAATGTTAAAATCGCTCTATAGCCAGTAAACTGGAACTTCAGAGAGACTGGTGCCCACAGACATACAGCCATAGAGTGACAAGCCAGAACTGAAGCCATTACTGACTATACAGTCCAGGCCCTACACCGCATGTTTAGGAATTGCCCAGTGTTCTGCCCACCGTTCCCTTAAAGCTAACTGCGCTGTGACAGTCACTCCTACAAGCCATTCCTCCATCCTGCCTGACTTCAGTGGTTAGCAGACACTAACCTGTCACAGAAGCGAACTGCTTGATGCCTGTGACGTTCAGTAAGTATGGCTTTTCTCTCCTCCAGATTGTCGGGGAAAGGTCTAGATCTTACGTAAAATAGCCTGGAAAATCTCCTTCTACAGAGTGGATATTCAATAGATGTCTGACAAATATGTGAATGAACAAAGTTCTGCCTCCTTTAAAGAAAGCCTAATGGAATCCAGGGGTGGTGTACATGTCTTTAATCCCAGTGCTCAGGAGGTGGAGACAGGGGAATCGGAAATTCAAGGCCAACAACAGCCAGATAGTGAGTTCAAGACTACCTTAGACCAGAAGAGGCTTTCTCTCAAAAGGGGGAGGGGGGAAGGAAGGGGGGGGAAGGGAGAAGAAAGAATGGATACCGCTGAGCAAATGTGCTGTCAGGCACGGTGCTAGGGCACGTGTATGGACTAATGTCTTATGTTCTCACAATATAGTGGAAGAGATATTATAGTCATTTGGCAGCTGGGAGGATACAGCATCCAAATAGGGGAGTATTTCTCATCCACAGTCACTAAATATGCCTAAAAGGTGGTTTCCCTTGATTGCAGTTCTTGAGATCCACATCAGCATGTCCAAGAGTGACCCCGCTAAGTGACTATTTCAGAGCTGTCTCCCTGCCTCTCCACCTACATTTCAGCACACTCTTCAAGCACCCATGCTGAAGAGTTGCCACAGAGGGTTATTAAAGCTCTGTCCCCACCCATACTCTACCCTTAATATTCTTGTAAGCATTAGCACTGCCAAGAATGAGAGCATGAAATTCCACTCCAGGCCCTGCAGCAAGATGCAGGTGACAAAGGTGAAGGAGGGGTGCTTGTGGCTCAGATCTCTTGTAGCAGACCAGCTTGTGGTATGCGCACCCAGACCGTAATGGGCTAACAGGCTCCCTCTGTCTTTCCAGGTGGGTTCATCAGCTTTAATGGCTCCTGGAGGGTCCAGGGAATCCTAGCCATGTCTCGATCCCTGGGAGATTATCCACTGAAAAATCTCAACGTGGTCATCCCAGACCCAGACATCTTGACCTTTGACCTGGACAAGCTGCAGCCCGAGTTCATGATCTTGGCATCCGATGGCCTATGGGATGCTTTCAGCAATGAAGAAGCAGTTCGATTCATCAAGGAGCGCTTGGATGAGCCCCACTTTGGGGCCAAAAGCATCGTCCTGCAGTCCTTTTACAGAGGCTGCCCTGACAACATCACCGTCATGGTGGTGAAGTTCAGGAATAGCAGCAAAACGGAAGAGCACTGAGCCCCGCAGGAACTCAGCTGCCCCAAACTAGAGGACTCTCAACATACTGTTCTCTTCATGTAGCAAAAGGTGTGGGCATTATAATTAGGATCATGCATCCCAACACAGAACCCCCTTCCCTGACGGCCTTGAATCCCTTTGGAGTACTGGGCAGAGGGTTCCCTGGCTGACACCACAGAGAGGCTGCTAAGTTTGTGTTCCCCTGGCCCTTCTATCAGTGTTTGAAACGCACACCAAGGTAGCCACAGATCCCACATATGAGGCAAAGGAAAGGCAGACCATATATTTTCCTTCTTAATAATGTACTTTTCATAATCTCTTTTGTGGTCCTTCAGGGACCTGACATGGCATCCTCTCTGGACCTGGGCAGGGCAAGCCGGTGATGCCAACACATCACCATGACAATGAGGTGGCCGTGCCCTCTGCCTCGAAGCAGTTTCTTCAAAAATGCTCTCCCCTTCTGAGCCTTGGCCTTCAGTACTCCAGCAGCCTGGAAGGAGACATGCAACACTTTGTCATTTGTTGCCTGCTCTTAGAGACTGAAAGTTGGAAAGTCGGTGCAGCTTCCTGCACGCCAGACCTCCCCACTTCCCCTCGCTTCCTTCTTTAGTTCAGTAGAGTCGGGATGTAGTTAGCCAACCCTTATGCCTCTCCTTGTGGAGCGCAGCCTCACCATTTGCTCACACCTTACGATGCATCAAGGGCCACCGCTGACCTCACCGTGAGACGTGAGTCTTTGTCTCCCCTCACCAAGACTCCACAGAGAGGGAAGGAAGCAGGGCGGAAAGCACATCACAGTACAGTATGCCCTTCCTTCTTCAAGGAGGAATTAGACTGGGATGGTTCTCCATGCCCTTTTGAGAACCGCTGTCTGCTCTGGAGAGGAAGGCAGGAATCCTGGGATCACCAGCTCACACTCACCAGCTGCTGGTTTCTGCACAGCCCTTCCCAAGCCCATCCTACCTAATAGCTTTCATGCCTTTCAAACAGTATTGGGAGAAACAGCAACCTAGAATCACCCACAGGCGCTGTACCCAGCTACCACCACAAGTTGGTATTGGGGCACAAACTACTGGGACGTGCTTCCTGGCAAGAGAAAGACCTTTCATGGTCGATTGCAGATCTCTGTCCATACCCAGGCAAATAGGAACTGTCTGCTGTGACCTGGAGGGAAAACAGCAGACTGGCTCCTGGGGACCTGTGTGCATGGGTTGGGAGTTCAAGCAAGAACCCTCAGAGATAAGCAGCAGAGTTACTTGGGGGCCTAAATTACTGCTCTTCCTTCCCTGACACCAAAGTTGTGGGGTTTCTTTTTTCCCAGTCTCTGTACTTTGTAAGTTAATTTATAGGACATATTAGATTGTCCTGTTTGCTGATTGAACCAGCCCCAAAGAGCCAAGATTTTCATTGCAGACCTACACCAGAGCCCGCCTTGTTTTGTTCTCTCAGAGAGGCTGTTTGTCGGCATGACATCTCAAGCCCTGCTCATTAGCTCTCCCTACCCCACTGCCCAGCCCTCTCTCCTTCAGCTGCAGGGCGTGCAGGAAGCCCAGTCTGGACAATGAAAGACTTGGACTCCGAGGACTGCAGACTGTCTGGATTCCTCCGGGAACTTGCTTTCCTCTGACTGCATCGAGAATTAATAATGGCTTCCCAGGAAATTTGCTTACTTTTGTATCTTGTGTTTTCATCATTGGAATTAGGGTCTTTTCTGCTTCTCAGACTGTTTTAGTACAAAATACATTCTGTCGTGTTAGACGGAAGCATTGGCTTGTGGAGAGCCGTGGGCTGATGGGTGTGGATTATGCGTTAGGAGGATGGGGAACAGAGAAGTCAGTTAAACAGTGGGTTTAACCAGTGATGGGATGAGCTTGTTGGCTTAGAATGCTTAGTTAGAACTAAAGGTCCAGCCTCAACAGCCTAGAGAGTCAACTTCTCTTTTCTGTTTTCTGCTTAACACAAAAGTATATAACAAGAGGAAAAACAATAAATTTGAGACACAAATGTTTGGGTGAAGAAAGAAAAAGCTACCAAATTAGGCAGTTGGTACTCCTTGAGCAAGCAGGGTTTCTTAACCAGCATTGCCGACTACCCTAGTTACAGAACCTTCTAATTGAGGTTTATAGATATATCTTGTACATTTTGCTTTGGAGAAGTAACTTATTTAACCAAATAGGAAAAAAAAAAAAAAAAAAAAAGAATATATTTCACTCCTTTCTTGCCTCTTCCCTTTCCCATGGCTTGTAGACTTTTTTAAAGATAGAAATTCTAGGCAAAATGGTAGCATTTTGATAAGTAGCTACGCATAAAGCCGGAGTAGCCCTTCCCCATCCCCTCCTGACCTGTGTCCAGCTGTGGGGGGTCTGCAGTGTGGGCTGGGCGTTCTGGCCACTCCCCTTCTCTAGCAGCCTGGAAGGGTGACTCTAGCTGCAGGAGAATCGGATTTGAGAGAGTACCCATGAAGCTTCCCTAAACAGCACTGCCAAAGCTTTGGGATCGTCCCCAAGGCTCCTCGGACTCCCTACCTAGCCTGAGTTCTAATTGCCAATAGTCCCCACAGTGCCAAACTTGGGAGAGTGTTACGGTGTTTGAGGAACAAAGTTGGCGCTAGCCCCAGGCCCTCACGAACCTTATCTCTGCTGCTCCCCTGGGAATTTGTCCTCCTCGGGTGGGATGGGGGGGGAGGGCAGGGACAGGGATTTTAAAGAACTCACTGCATTTGCAGTTATTTAATAATAAAAATAAATTATACGGACCTAGAACAATCCAAAGCTAGTTCCCAAGACCCGTATTTCTAAAATGTGACCAGCTTTGCCCAAGCCACTCTGGATCACTGTTCTACCATATGGCCGTGTGTGCTCAATCCTGGTGGCCGGTACGCTCTGCCACTTGCTGTGACCGGAAGGGACTGGCCTATTGAATCTGGTCTATGTCAAAACATGACCAAAAGAAGGCTTGGTGACTTAAGCACAGCTTCTGTGATGCAGGTGTAGTGATGTGGACATTTTGCACTGCTGCCGATGATGGCATGGGAGTGCTAGCATTGATGTTTTCATCTTCTGGGGAGGCTCCAGGGAACTGGCCGCAGTTGGCTGGAGTTTCTGGAAATGCATGAAAGAGTCACAAAAGGAGTGACCTCTTTTTCCTTTGCCAGGTGTACTTTGATTTTCCTGTTTGTTTCTTCTCATCGTCCTCCTCTTCCTGATTTCAGAGATTTTTTTTCCTTCCTTTGACCCAGGATTACACAGATCTCCCTGGAATAGTCGCCCAAAATAGCCTTTGTTTGTTATACCAACACTCCTGATTCAGCTCTGGAAAAGATGCCAGTCAGATACTAGGGTGGGGGGGTGTGTGAACTGCCTTTGGCTACATCATTCTCATTTAGGACTTTGGGCTACTTGGGTGCATCTTGCAGAAACAGGAATCTAGTGGCCCTCAACACAAAGAGAACACGTATGCTAAAACTGTTTTTCCAGGTACATGGTTTATTGTCAGAGAAGTTGGGGGAACCATACTTCACAGTGCAAAATAAATTCATGAGCAAGCTAGATGTCATATAGGAGAGGAGAAAACACATACAGAAGCATAATACAGTGTCTGTGAGCTTCTTGTTTTCCAGATTAATTTGATCACAGACATGTCGGAGTAACCCTTCTGACATTTCGGTGGGCTCCTAATTACCCCTTTGGAATGACAGTTTATAAATCAGAAGCACTGAGCCCTCGTCTGCAAGGCTGGCTTAGGAGAGAAGCAGTGTTGGAATGTTATGATTTAATATGACCCACAGTCTCCCATTGACAGCAGGAGGCCAGCAGCCATTTTGAAAGGTCTCCCTCCTTTTCTGTAAGAAGCAAGGGCTTTGCCAGGCTGGGCCACTACAGCCTTCAGTTGTTTCTCTGCTTTCCAAATTAAACCAAAATGTTTGTTATTCCTCATCATTGACACACACCAAAAAAAAAAAAAAGTACATACTTGATTTTATTTTGGTTTTGACATTTAAACTTTTTTTAATGTAGAATAGAAATGTCACCTGTTAATATGAACACACACTTATTATCTTTCCTCTCTTCACACCAGACTCTGTGAAATAATTTGAAATCTAGAATTCATACATCCTGAAATTCATATCCTATATCAGCCCTTCTTTCACACACACACACGGTTAAGTCTGGCAACTTATAAGGCTTGGCCATATTTCCCTAGCCATTATCTCTGCCTTGTCAGGTTTTTTGTGTTTGTGTGTGTGTGTGTGTGTGTGTGTGTGTGTGTTGTTTTTTTTTTTTTTTTTTTTTTTTTTTTGGGGGGGGGGGGGGGGGGGGGGGACAGCTGTAACAAGTAACCCAAATCTATGGGTGAAACACAGAATAGAATAAATCTGGGATACAGTCACTAATTTAAAACTGTATCCAATATTTTGAGGAATATGCCACCTGTATTATAAAAAATAAAAAGCTAAAAATAGCATCCATTAAACTAAGCTGTAGATTGCAGAAGGGCAGGGACAGTTGCTCCAGTGGGGTCCATAGGTACATTTCTGAATGTCCCCTAATACATAAGCATTTGTAGAGGCTTAGGACGCTGCCGCTTTGTCCGCTATTTGTTCCGTTTACCACTGCTGAGCTGCAGACTGTTAAGCCAAGTGTTATAATCATACTATCCGTTTGGTAATAACTACACATCACATGTACAATCTGAGTTAAGGTCACTGAGACACACATGTGCTGTTCGTCTCAACAAGTCATCACAGGCACGTTTGCTGTTCAGAATTTCACCAAGAAGCAAGCAAAGGGAATAGATCGTATGCAGGGGTGTATTTTCATGTATTCTAGAAGTTTTGTATTGTCTAACCCCAAATCTTGTATATTTGCCACATCTAAATACATATTGAAAACTTCCAAAGACCAGCATCCTTCGCCTGTGCACAAGCAGACTATGCAATGGTTCTGGTAGCAGCTTGGGGCTAACAGATTTTGAGGAAGCACAGGAAAATCTACCCGATCCTCACAGTGCCTCTGCCCATGAGGAACTGTGTCCGCCACACATTATCACGACATTCCTGACAATCCAGATGTTTAAATGAGAGAGCTTGCATTCTTTCAGACCATTTAATTAGCCCATTCGTAATTTGAAGTGTGTTCACACAGAAGCAAAGGGAGAAGCCTTGGTCCAGCACTGGGGTGATGGTGGCTAAGTACAGAGAAACTGAAAGTTGGTTTCCAGATGTCTGTGCAGATGCAGCTTTGGCTAGTAACTTCTGACCTGTGTAGGAAGCATGGTAGAGACAGGAGGTGCTATTCTTGAAGACATTTTCTGACTCTCTAAGAAGGAAGCCTCATTTTCAACAGTCAAAGCTGTAAATTGAGTCCCAAACCTCTTTTTTCCCAGTGAAATGTTGGGGGTGTGGTCTCACCTCTGCATGGCACCACCGTATTCTCTTCCCTCCCAAACCCTTAGAACATTTGCATTTTCAAAGGAATGTCTCTTTTTACACTTTTGAAAGATACTAACAGAGATGAAATGATTTGCACATGCTGGTAATTTTCCAGATGTCAGCTGTCAACAAGAAAAGCAGGGACTGCCTGCTTGATAACAGGCAGTTCCACAGAAGTCAACTGTGCAATACAAAGTCACACTGCTCTCATAAATTTTAATTAGCCTGATGGAAATCCCGTGTCAATTTTAAGTTTGCCGCAACCTATGTAAGGACAAATAGAGACAGCTTAGAACAGTGCAGTTTTGTCCCGTGGGGAAAAATCTAAATCGTGGGGCAGTAGACAATACTCTCTTACAGGCACCGAGGCTACACCCAGTAGTCTCTGTATTTTTCATCCGGATCCTTTTACCTTAAAATACAAAGTTGGAAAGATGCCAGGACTTCATTTCAGAGCAGTAGAGGGCTCCTAAGCCCTTAACTCCTAGCGCGTTCTTTTAAAACTGTGCCTTTGTGAAAGAGGTTGGGACTGTCTCTCGTCCTTGGGATGTAGAGCATCTAGGGACCAGGATGAGGGAGCAGGGCCACCCTAGAGGGACAGTGGAACCTGCATTTGGTTAGAGTCTGATGACTGACATTTCTGGTCACTAGAACATGACCTGTTACATGTCTCCTGTCTGGCTGTCCAGCTGTCCCTCTCCAGGTTCCTTGGCTGTCGGGCTTACCTCTGTTTCTATGTGAACATCTTTTTGACAGTGGATTGTCTAAGGTAGAACACTGTGGTAATGCATGGCACCACTTTTTATTAGCATCTGTCCTGTCTCCTCACAGAAGGTGGTGAAAGAATGGCTGAAGTCATCCCCGACCTGGCAGAGACAGTGGGTATGGGTGGCCTCGACAGTGGTCTGGTGGAAGTCAGGCTTCCTGTCCTCCAGAGAGAGAGAGCAGGAAGGAATGGTCACCTTGTACAATGTGGTTGGGTTTTTGTTTGTTTGTTTGTTTGTTTCTATTTTTGGTCCTAAGAGACTATAAATTGTAATGCCCCAAGAGCGAACCCAGGACTGGGAGTGTTTATCATCCATCTCCTGACACTGTGAGATTGTCATTTGGTAGCTATTTCAGTAGTACAATTACTTAACTTCAAATGCAAGCAAACGCTAAATGTCAGATTTTTTTTTTTTTAACAACAAAAATGGTCTCTTAGCATTACACATTCCAAGTTCTAAACGTATGATTTATGTTTTATACTTTGAACAAGAATAGCAAAATCTATTTTCTGTATGAGGGGGGGAAAAGAAACTAAATATCAGCCATGGGATTTTTTTTTTTTTTTTTTTTTTTTACCCAAAGAAGCAGTGGCTTTTAACTTCTGCCAGCCCCACCTTCTTCCCTACGCTGTTGAGCCATGCTGGGTTATGCTCCCCTGCTTACTCAGAATAAACTGACAAGGAGCAGCGCCTCGCAGGAATCGGGAGTCAGCACTGGCAGAAGAACCCTCACTAGTCTCCGACACAATCAAGACCAGGGGTGGGGCATAACACAGAAAGGAAGAGGGAGGGAAGGAGGGGAGGGACCAGTGTCATAGCTGAGTGGCAGTTTCTGTGAGTGATAGCATAGCTCAGAGGTTCTGAGCTTGTCCTGAACCATCACTGGACATGCTGGCTTTGTGTAAGTTCTTCTTTATATCCACTTGACATCACGACATTCTTTCCCTTGGCAGCGGGTCGTTCCTACATAAAACATCAGAGCGGGTTGTTTGTCAATAGATACCAAGATCCATAATGTATCAGCCATGTTTAAAAACTCTTGACATGTTTAATGATGAACTCACAGGTCAACCAGGCTTTCTGATGTCAGTCCCCAAAACCCATTTGTATATCAGAACCTTGCTGAAACCTCCGTGCACTAGGAGCTGCTTCGGGCGTTTCATTTCTACTGTCTATACTTGTCTCTACGAGACATGAGAAAGTGCAACGCTGCGGGAGGGGGTTGGGTAGAGCTCGGAGCAGGTGCATGGCATGTCATTTGGTCCCTTTGATGTGCTGGGTAGAGTTGGCGTTGTAGAGACCGCTGTGTTCATGCAATCACTAATTCTATGTTGTATACAAAATGAACAGCTAAAAGAGAAAAAGTAAACCCATTAAAGCTATTAAACTATATGTTCCTACTATTCTTTTCCTTGAACTAAACTCATTTCTATTCCAAAGTCTGTTTGGAAGACACATGGTTTTGAGTTTTGATGGCTTGGGAATCTGCTCAGATGGCAGAAAATCACAGGTGGAAGACACCTAAACATAGTAGAAGCCAGGGGGAGGGGCTCGTGGCAGTTTGGGTCAGGAATGAGCCTGGAACTGATTTTTTTTTTTATAAAAAAAAGCAAGTTTTTAAATGTATACAAATGTATGTAACGTAAGTGCTTACTCTTAACTCAGCTTTTCCCCTTAATGATCAATATTAGATAAAAAGGGTGCTATCAGTTACAGATATATCCAGATTAGACATCATGGCATGACATGACCTAGAATATTACAGAACTGAATATCCATCTGCAAAGATTTTCACAAGATGCATGGGACCACCGAAACAGACAGTGTGTGTGTGTGTGTGTGTGTGTGTGTGTGTGTGTGTGTGTGTGATGCTGTTTTTAAGTATTCTGGAGATTCAGTGCTCAAATATGAACAGAACCTAGTGTCTAAATAGATCTCAGGCACCAAGTTGCTGACTGTGGAAGTGAGTATAACAAATTGTGCACATAGAGCATAAAAATGTAGCCAGCCTTTGATTGTTTCCCTCTTTTTTTCATTAAAAACATGAGCCAGACACATCCATTCACACTTGTAATCCTAGCACTCAGGAAACTTGGCCAGAAGAATCATAAATTCAAGGCAAATCAGCTACCTGGCAAAGTCCTCTCAATAGGAGATATTACACAATAGAAACTGCATTCCCAAGTTCTGGCCAACGACATTCTCTAGGGAGAATTTTTTTTTTTCTAACAAATGAAAAGTCGTAAGATATCTTTGTCACTTGGGTTGGAATAAATTTGACTAGCTTTCTTACCCAAGTCTGATGGGCTTGCTGGTTGCCCACTAAGGTAAGTCTGTAAGCAACTATGGAACTGAGCAAAATACACTGGGAAACTGTTTCTAGGAAGTCTGAGGCAGCCTTCCTGGGAGGGAGGAAGGGCTCACACGCTGTCCCATGATCATCACAGTTCAGGGCAGCAGGCTGGAGTCCAAGTGGAGAGGATGCAATGGCAGCCCGAGGATCAGGGCAGCAGAGGTTAGAATTTACAGAAAAGGAGCAGGGTCAAAAGGCCATGTCCCATCCCTCCAGAGTCTTCAGCTTCGATGCACAGGGTGGGGGTTGGTAAAACCTCAAGAGGCTTAAGTAGCTGCTACAGGGCTGAGAGCATGAGAGAAACAGAGAGGTCAGGCATTGCTAAGAATTCTCAGGCTCTGGTCATGTACAGTGGAGAGACCACGCTAAACAGTCGCTAATTTCTAGATACCATGCTTCAGAAACACGGACCACCCTCTAAGCTAGAGCCTACTGCAGGCTTGGTCTACATGTGCTTCAGACTAACCTCTGATAAGAGCTACAAAAGAGACAATGTTTGGAAAGTTGAGCCCTAGCAAGTCCAAGGAATGCGGAACTCTCTAGGCTTCCACTGGTTGGCATAAGTCACCCTTAAAACTCTCCATTATGTCAAGACACACAGAAAGCACTCAAGCTCAAGATAGTCATGAAATGACTGAGCGACTGCCTAGAACTAAAACCTGAAAACTACTCAGAGGAAGAAACCAGCCCCCGGTAGTTATGTGTCTATAACTTCATTCCCATAGTTCAAGACAATGAGCATCAACAAATCATCACATGTAAAGAAGAAAATGTGAGTGACAGCCAAGAAACACAGGAGTCCAGAACAACCAATCCTCAGCACCCACACAGTACACTTTGAAGACCTCAGAACACTGCAAATGTCTTTGGAGAGTTAAAAGTCACTATGGTCCTAATGAGAAAACAAAAAGAGTATCAGCACAGAGATGGAACATTACAAATTAAAAACTGTTGTGACATACGCCTTTAATCCCTTCACTCAGGAGACAGAGCAGCATATCTCTGTGAGTTCGAAGCCAGCCTTGTCTATGTAACAAGGTCCAGGACAGATAGGGTTGCATAGAGAGACCCAGCCTCAAACAAACAAAATGTTGGAATATAAAATATAATTGTGGTGCTTTGAATATGCTTGGCCCAGAGAGTGGTACTAGTAGGAGGTGTGGCCTTGTTGGAGGAAGTGTGTCACTGTGGGGGTGAGCTTTGAGACCCTCCTAACTGCCTGGGAGACAGCAGTGTCCTCCTGTTTGCCTTTGGAACAAGATATAGAACTTTTAGGCTCCTACAGCCCCAAATCTGTCTGGATGCTGCCATGCTCCCCCCACCTTGATGATGATGGACTGAACCTCAGAACCTGTAAGCCAGCCCCAATTAAATGTTGTCCTTTATAAGAGTTGCCTTGGCCATGGTGTCTGTTCACAACAGTAGAAACCCTAACTAAGACAGTAATAAATGCAGAAATAGACGGTAAATTTAAAAATGTACTTGCTCTGTTTATTAGACCAAAGAAATGAGTAAAGTGGCAGCCATGAATTAAAGCAAGGGGTACCGTAAAGAAACCATCATCAAAACACTCCATGGTAAGGGAGTCTGCCATAGCTACTTCTCGGAGATGAAAAGGAGCGGAGACAAAACTGCTGGGAGAAAAACAGACTGGAGCAGAGAAGTTGGCAAAAATGGCAGGAGACCTGCCAGTTGTACAGGGTTATGCTGCCGTGGGAGGAGGCCAGGCTAGCTGGGACAGCCTGGGAACCAGCATGGGGCTCTGATCTGTCCGAGGCATGTTTGAGTTCACAGGGAAAGCTCTTTCTAGACACTGGAGGGCAGTGAGAGCCAGATAAAATGGCTTTCCCTGACAAGCAGAAAGTCACTTTCCAAGGTTTCTGAGGACTGCTGGGTGCTTACGGGGTCAGGGTCCAGACGGCAATCTCGGAGGGGTTGGAACCCGACCGTGAACACCATCAGTACAAAGTATCCTGTCTTGAAGAAAAGACAAAGTCACTGAAGGAACATTAGCAGAACATTATAGAGATTTGTGGGGAACCATAAATTAAGATACATATTAGACAATTGTCAGAAGTAATTACCACACATTGTTCCAAATTCTATAAGCAGAAGACATGAAAGTCTAGATTCTGAGAATATAGAAAACCACAAGGTAGTTCAATACAAGGAAAGCAGACAACCGTCTCACCAAAACGCCAGGGGTGTCAAGGTCGAAAACCTGTGCCTTAAAGCAGCCAACTAAAATCATTGAGATGATGGAAGCAAGCTAGGTAACCCGAGGCAAGGAGGTTACATGAAACATTGAGCAACAGTTACGAGAAGGCAGGGCAGAGCAGTGTGCAGGACGCACATCAACAACATGCTACACCTGGTGCAGCTCTGCCGACAATTGGTCGTATGCTATTCAATCCTCTCCGATAGGAAAAGTCATCTTTTGAAATGTCACCGAGATCACTGAATACCTGTATGAAGAAAGTGACTTTCAAACACTTCCTCAACCCCAGTAGAAGTTTACAACTGAAGCGGGTATGTAGCACACATTTGTACTGATCATGCCCACTGTCAGGTCCCAACCCCCCAAGATGACAGTCTGGGTTTGG
Source organism: Mus pahari (assembly GCF_900095145.1). NCBI lineage: Eukaryota > Metazoa > Chordata > Mammalia > Rodentia > Muridae > Mus > Mus pahari. The sequence continues at coordinate 61,669,236 of NC_034593.1, forward strand.
CTCAGCCTGGCTCCAGCGGACCCCAAGAACACTCAGCATTCCTCAGCCCTTGTAAAGTGTGTTTCTATTTGCCAGGGAAAGCACCTGGGAGTCTCAGGAACTAGGATCTTAAGTTCAAAGTCAGCCTGAGCTATACAAAAAGACTGTCTTAAAAAAATAAAAATAAAAATAAAAAAATAAAATAAAAGCCAAAAATATAAACTTGAAGTGAGTCAAAGACCTAAACAGTGAGACTATGACCAAGCCAAAGAAGAAAAATCCATATGTTGGGGTGGGTAGAGTTAGGCTGGACACAAAAATCATAGGCCATAAAAAACACAAGAATGCACATGGCACTGTTTGACATTTAGAATAAAGATATATCTTCCACCCATATTTACACTAGGAAAGTGAAAATGTGAGTCAATAAAACAGTATTTACAACGATCATCATAGCAGCCTTATTCATGACAGCCCCAAGTCACAAACACTCTAAATGGGTAATTTGTTAACTGGAAGAATAATTTCTCATTAAATACTTCTCTCTCTCTCTCTCTCTCTCTCTCTCTCTCTCTCTCTCTCTCTCTCTCT
>NC_034593.1:61669812-61682598 GCF_900095145.1 Mus pahari
TCTCTCTCTCTCTCTCTCTCTGTGTGTGTGTGTGTGTGTGTGTGCGTGCGTCTGTGTGTGTGTGTGTGTCTGTGTGTCTGTGTGTGTGTGGAGGGTCTGTGTGCGATGTACATGTGGGTTCCCCCAGAGGCCACAAGTGACTGTCACACCCCCTGGAGTGGAGATCTAAACTGACTGACAGGAATGCTCATAACCAAATCCCAGTTGTCTGGAAAAGCAAACGGCATTCATTCAATCACTGATGTAACTCTCCGGCCCTGAGAATAAACTTCAGATTTTTTTTAAAAATGACTTAATTGCAAATAAATTCTAGTAGGTCAAACATACAAAAACTCAGTGGCTAAAGTCATCGACAGGAGTCTTAAACAGGATAGAGACCAGAAAGAAGTGCTCTGCCACGGGATGAGGCTCTGCTGGGCACTGAGCAAAAGCAGCCTTTGGAAACTTTGTGCGATGGTACAGATGGGCTGGACTGGGTTTTATTTCATATTGTGGCTGCACTGATTGATAAAACTGGTCAAGTTCCTTGGCCTGACTTAAATTCTGTGCCACTTACTGTATACTAGTGTATATATCCCTTTCAGAAATCTAATTTATAACATTAAAAAGGGAAGATGCCTCGGACTAATTCTAATGAAATAAAAACTATAAAACAGCTCCATCAAAAGCTTCAGAGTATTTCTGAAAGAATTTTAAAGAAAATCTGAGTAGACAAACCACATTCATAAACTGAAAATACACTGCTATGAAATTATTTGCCCTCAGTTTTACGTTTAAAGCAACATGGAAGGAGGCCAGGCATGGCGGCGCACAGTCGATTCAGAGGCTGTGACAGAGCAGTGGTGTGTCTGGTGCAAGTGTGAGCATCTCTCCTTATGCTGGTACTGCTGATCAAAATGTTTTTAAAGCCTTGGAAGACTAAGAGGACTTGACAAGCTAATCGCAGACTTTACAATGGGCTGTAAAAGCAAATTTGTAGGGCAAGAGTGCAGCTCAAATAGTAGAAGACTTAGCTACTACCAGCATGTGCAAGGCCCTGGGTTTTATACCAATGCAAGTTTAAAAACGATACAAAATTTCAAAAGAAGAGCAGCATTAGAAGATATATATTGCTTGATGCCAGGATTTACTAAAAAAAAACAAAGTAATCAAGACATCATGGGAACTTTATTTATGGTATTCAAGAGAGTAGGGAGGGCTCCCTAAGCCCCTCCTGTTGTTATGGGGGTCTGAGATGGAAACTGTGAGGGAGATGCTCAGTGTTGGGGGCTGAGTTGGGTCAGGGACTCCTCAGCAACCAAGGACCTCCCTCTTCCTCTCAGTGTCCTTGCTGGGATGGGTGGGCCAGGGTTTCTTTCTCCTTAGAGGCCATGTAGGCCATGAGATCCACCACCCTATTGCTGTAGCCGTGTTCATTGGCATACCAGGTACTGAGCTTTACAAAGTTGTCATTGAGAACAATGCCAGCCCCAGCATCAAAGGTGGAAGAGTTGTAGTTGCTGTTGAAGTTGCAGGAGACAACCCAGTCCTCAGTGTAGCCCAGGATGCCCTTTAGAGCTCCCCCACCATACCTGCTTCACCACCTTTTTTTTTTTTTTTTTTTGGTTTTTCGAGACAGGGTTTCTCTATACAGCCCTGGCTGTACTGGAACTTACTCTGTAGACCAGGCTGGCCTTGAACTCAGAAATCCGCCTGCCTCTGCCTCCCAAGTGCTGAGATTAAAGGCATGTGCCACCACTGCCCAACAACTTCACCACCTTCTTGATGTCATCATACTTGACTGGTTTCTCCAGGCGGCATGTCAGATCCACAATGGATATATTGTGGGTAGGAACACAGAAGGCCATGCCAGTGAGCTTCCTGTTCAGCTCTGGGATGACCTTGTCCACAGCCTTGGCAGCACCAGTGAACGCAAAGATGATATTCTGGGCAGCCCCACAGCCATCATGCCACAGCTTTTGAGAGGGGCCATCCACCGTCTTCTAAGTGGCAATGATGGCATGGACCATGGTCATGAGTGAGTCTTTCCACAATGTTGTACGGATGACCTTGGCCAGGGGGTGATAAGCAGTTGATAGTGCAAGATGCATTGTTGACAATCTTGAGTGACATGTCATATTTGTCATGGTTCACATCCATCACAAACATGGGGGTATTAGTAGAAGGGGTGGAGATGATGACTCTTTTGGCCCCACCCTTCAAGTGGGCCCGGCCTTCTCCATGGTGGTGAAGATGCCAGTAGACTCCATGACATATTCAGCACCAGCATCACACCATTTGATGTTAGCGGGATCTCACTCCTGGAAGATGGTGATGGGCTTCCTATTGATGGCAAGCTTCCCATTCTCAGCCTTGATTGTGCCATTGAATTTGCCATGGGTGGAGTCATACTGGAACATGAAGGCCACATTCCTGGGATTAGATCATGTAGTTGGGGGTCAGCAAAGTGTACACTGATGATGTACACTTTGCCAAGTGCAGAGCAGAAGGCAGCCCTGGTAACCAGGTGCCCAATACGGCCAAATCTGTTCACACTGACATTTACCAATTTGTCTTCGAGCCAAGGCTGGCACTGCACAAGAAGATGCAGCTGTCTCTGGAACAGGGAGGAGCTCCTAGTTCTCAGCTGGGGTTTCTAATGCTGTGATTTTAAGAGACAAGGAGGGGGACATGCTAAAGTGTAAAAGGCTGTGGGACAGAATTTTGATCCAAGGGTATCTCCAATGGGACCGAAACTTGTTAGGGATGACCAAGATCAGTGTCGGGTGACTCTCCTCCACATAATAGGATGCCCAAAAGGGTTGCCTGATGCACCAACACAGTTTTGTAAGAGGCACCAGGATCTGAGAAGGACAGAGCAGGTAACTCATAGAGAGATACTTACCAAGTACATGAGGAGAGATGAGGGGTTAGAACCAGTGAGAGAGATAAGATGAAGAGGCTGGATCTAGATTTGGAATCCAATATGGTGTGTTGCAGAAGCCAGCAGAAACAAATGACCTATACCTTGGGAGGAAGGGGCAAATCAGCATGGTTCAGTTAGGAGACGTGGACCCCTTAGAATGGGGTGGGGCACACTTGTACCCTTCTTGGGTTTTGGCACCAGATGTATATGAGGAGGCACAGTGAAGAAACCTCCATCAAGGCAGCTTCATGACTGAGGGAAGGATTTTATTGTAAATGACTGTGAGAGAGGAGCCCCAGCCACCTGGGGGAGTTGGCCATAGCTACCTCAGCGACAGAGAGAAGACCAGAGAAAAAGGCTGGGGGAGGCCATCACCAAGGCTATGGGAGCAGAGAAGTTGGCAAAAATGGCGGGAGACCTGCCAGTTGCACGGCTTATGCTGCTGTGGGAGGAGGCCAGGTTAGCTGGGACAGCCCGGGAACCAACATGGGGCTCTGATCTGTTGTGGGGCAGGGGTTGTTTGAGTTCACAGGGAACTTGTTCTCTTTCTGGAGGCTGGAGGGCAATCTTGGGGGTTGGGGCTTGACAGAAATACAGTGGCATACATGTGCACTAGCCAAAACCAACCCCAGTGTCAGGAGGGAAGAGGACTGTATCCTGTCACCAGAAGAATTGTGAGCCATGTCCTATGAGACAGAAATGAACCTTTCTCCAGTATGGGAATGAGTGGCTAGCTGCAGCGTAGTAATCTGCCATACCTACTGTGTAAAAAGGAGATGGGGCTCAGGGCCCTTGGGTTCTAGTCTGGGTTCAATTGTAAATGTCTCCAAAGGTCCATATGCTAAAGGTCTTCTCTCCAGCCTGTGGTCCTGGGAGGCAGGGGAGCATCTAGGAGGTGGAGCTGAATTGGGAAGAAGTTAAACCATTTGAAGTTGGGCATCTGAAGGTGATACTGAGATTGTGCCCCTCTCCCTGCCTCTCTGTCGCCTGGCCAACATGAGGGGAACACGTTTCTGAAGTGGAAACTTCTAGTTCCTTTGGAAAGTTAGTTGTGTCAAGTAATGTTTTGCTGGAGCACACAGGTAAAAGACTACTTTCCTGAAGCAGACACAGGTTTAGCAAACATGTGAAAGGACGCTTGATGAAGGAGTGTAAATATGACCCCACAGACAGTGGGAGACGAGCACTGAGCATTGGTTTGGTTTGCTCTGCCTCACTATTCTTCACAAATGACACACATTGATTGGTTCACCTTACACAGCATTGTTGAGCTCAACTTGTGATAGCATCACCATTGAGAGAAACTCGCCTGAGAACTGCTCATGAGGTTCCTGCAACAGCTTGCAGATTCATCGGCCTCGCCTCTGGCTGGTTGGCGAGCCTGGCAGTTTCTTCAGGATAGAACTATAGCTGCCTGGTGTCTGCTTGCTGAAAGGACTGGACTGTAGCTACTGGTTCGTGTGTGGTGTCTGCCTACCTAGAGGACTGGTCTGCAGCTGCTGAAGCATGTTTGGTGTTTGCTATGGGACTAAATTACTGCCAAAGAAGATCAAGCTTACCCCCAAAGAACTATTGCTGAACAGGTCCACTTGCCCCATATCCTAATAACTTTTATCTTCCACTTCCTCTGCTGGGTGGTGGCCCAGAGGAGAGGTTGAACCCTTAATATAAGTGGGTTGCAAGAATTTGATGTCTACACTTTTCCTCTGCCATGTGCTTCTGTTGTGATGTCTAGTCGCTCAACCGTGAGTCAAAACAAACCTCTCCTTCCTGAACTCTGATTCTCTGGGGCGTTTTTTTTGTGACAGCAGCAGAAGGCTGCACAACACAGGTTCTGAGGCTAGCTTAGGCACAGCCGATGTTCCGGCTCACTGGAACCGGTGCTTTGATCAGTCTCTTGAGACATCTGCTGTCTTCACATTCCTTAACCTTGGCCTTACCTTTAAGTGGTATTGGCATTATGGTGTTCCAATCCGCATCCCAGATGCAATAAGGCCATGCTGTGAGCATGAGGTGCAGGAAGAAAGCCCTTTTTCTTGAGGCCTCTCTTGCAGGCCATTACTGAGAGAGGAGTAGGAAAAGGGCTAGCTTTAACTGAGGAGAAGGATGGATTCTGTAGTGTCACAAGCCCCTGCTAGTGTTTTCTAGATTCTTATATCCATTGTAGCCTCTCCTCTAGCCTCCCCCAGCCTCCCAAATGCTATGATTATAGACTTATACCACCATACCTTGTAGTTTCCTGTGTGCTAAAGTGAGTCCTTTGATTTGGGTGGAGCCAAAGACCAGTTCTTAACTGGCACTCTCATGCTCCATTAGCTAACCTGGGTTGAATGTGAACCCAGATTTCCAAGGAGTTCCTCGAAATACTTGATACATGCCAGCATTTATAAAAGGTGTATGTGTGGGGGTAGAGAAAAAAAATTGTTCATGGCTTCTGCTCAGTTCCTGCCTTGTGCTCTTTCCCTAACTTCCCTCAGTAATTATGAGTTCCCTCAATTTACATTTGGGGGTCACCACTATGAGGTATTTAAGTTATTAAGGGGTTGTAGCATTAGAAAACAGAGAACCACTGCCCTAGCATAGTAAGATTTAAAAAAAAAAAAAAAAGTTGCTTTTGGTCATGGTATTTTATCGCTGTCAGGTTCCAACCCCCAAGATTGCCATCTGGGCTTAGCTCAGGCTGGACCCTGACCCCATCAACACCCAGCACTCCTCAGAAACTGGGAAAGTGGCTTTCTGCTTGTCAGGGGAAACCAGTGCTTTTTTAAAAAAATCAGTTCTCACAGCCCTCCAGCCTCCAGAAAGAGCATCAAGTTCTCTGTGAACTCAGTGCTCCCCCCCACCCCCGACAGATTAGAGCCCCATGCTGGTTCCCTGGGCTGTCCCAGCTAGCCTGGCCTCCTCCCACAGCAGCATAACCCTGTACACCTGGCAGGTTTCCCACAGCCTTGGTGATCGCCTCTCCCTGCCTTTCTCTCCGGTCTTCTCTCTGTCCTCTGTCGCTGAGGTAGCTATGGCCATGGCTGGGGCTCCTCTTTCGCAGTCATCTACAATAAAACCCTTCCCTGGCCATGGAGTTGCCTTGACGGGGGTTTCTTCACTGCGTCCAGCTTACCATTTCCACCAGTAAAGTTTTTGTTTTCGTTTCTTTGCCTTTTCTCTAAGAATGCTGTGTTTCAGATGGCCACTGCCCTTGAACCTGTGTCCTGGCATGAGATGACACTTGGCACAGGGTACTAGGCAACTGCTGGCAAGCGAGGTGAGCTAGAAGTACACACAGTGGTTTTCAATTGCACTCCTGAGCCTTGGGAGCAACTGTAGCATCATCTCACCCGAGCTAACCAATGTGGCAGGAGTCAGACTCAGTGCCGGAGGATGAACAAAGGAGACAGGAGGGCAGGCATGTATCAACTCCCGAATGGTGGGGCTGCTACAGGTCACAGCAGCCCAAAGGGCAGGGTCTAGCAGGGTCTTTGCTTTGGCTGAAGTTTTAAAAGCTGTTCATTCAGATAGCCCGCAGAGATGGTGGTGTGGTTTTTTGCTTGGTTTTTGAACATGTATCTACTTACTGAGAAGATATCAGGGCATGCGTGTGCCATGGCGCACATGTCAAGGTCACTTGCAGGAGTCAGTTCTCTCTTCTGTCTCATGGGTTCTGGGGGTCAAGTTTAGGTCATCAGGCTCAATGGCAAATGCCTTTACCTGCAGGGCCATCTCACCAGCCCAAAGGCTGTGGTTTTAATAATATAATGTATTTACCACCCAAAAAGCTTAAAGTTATGAAACATGCAATGAACATATGTTTAATAGATCTGGCCATCTTTCATAATCACTTTACAGATCTTTGGGGAAAATCCTTATTTGGACTCAACTCTGGGTCTGGCTTTTCTGAGACTTAGACTGCAGAACAATTTATTTTATTTTTAAAAGTTCTCTCTTAAAATTTTTCTTTTGATCTCTTAATATCCCAAACCTCTCCAAAAACTGACCAAATACATTCATTAAAAAAAAAAATCACTACCTCCACCAGTCTTAAAGAAAGCCACTTGTGTGCTAGGTTGAGGGCACAGGGCACAGGGCACAGGGCAAGTGCTCACTCTAGGGAACGTCACAGCACTGCAGTTTCCATGTGGAGTTAGAAATCGGGTATCGCAGGAGCTGACTGCCACTCCTGAGGCTGCGTTTTCTGAGGAAGGTTTGAACACTTATTGCCAGATAATTAGTGAGAAAGGAGTCACCTGTTCTTAATCAGCTCTCAGAGAAAGCGGCATACTCCTGGAATCTGGGGACAAGGACTCCTCTTTTGGGAACTTCCACAAGGAAGAACCAGCACGGCGAAAGCACAGACTTCAATCAGGCTCTGCCTCAGACTCCCAACTCCATGGTGAGCTGGTGACACACAAGTGGCCTTTCTGCTTTGTAGAAATCCTTTATTGACAAATTGATTACTCAGTAGAAAACAAACACTGGGAGGGTTAACAATACAACCTGGATCTTCCACTTCCCCTTTCCAGCTTATACACTGCCATAGTAAACACTGAGACATCTTGCCTTCTGTGCTTTCAGGAAAGGCTCTGCCTGGAGGTCTCTATTATTTGAGACGGACAAAGTGACATCTGGAAACACTGACTACATTTTAAAAAAAACTATTCAAAGCTTGAATTTTCTTGCTTTAATTCTCCATATGTTTACAAGTGCAACAGAGTTCAACAGATTATGGACAATCGGTAATAACCTATGATGTCACATTAACGTCACATTAATTAAACCGATCAGCAGTGAATAAAACAAAGCTCAAATGTGAAAGGCAATTCATTATATAATACTGAAACCACCATAACCTTTAAACACTTAGAAAATTGAAATAACATTAAATAATACTTGATTTGATAACTCTTACATACCACATCATTGAGTACCTTGCAAATGAAAACAATACAAATGAATGTTTTCAACATAACTCTGTAAAGCTTTTTACAAGAAATATGTGTGTGTGTGTGTGTGTGTGTGTGTATATATATATATATATACATATATATATATTAATAATAACCACTTAAGATACACACTGAACCATTATGTGACTAGACTATCTAATAAATACAACTCCACACTGTATTCTGGCTGTGGACTAGTTAGTTTTTCTTTCAGGGAAATCTTAAGAAATTCTAATCTACAGCCTGAGCCATTCAGACTGTGTGACCCTTTGATTTGGTTAGCAAAACTGTTCCTTTGCATTATGTTTGACTCCTCTGTCACCTTTAAAGGATCCGAGTTAAATCCTGTGAAAACAATTGCTGTAAGTTCAGGCCTTGGAGCTCCTGTCTAGGGATGCTCCGTGAGTTTCAGCCCAGGCAAGCCAGCACACTAAACTTCCTGAGTTTCCCACAGTGCTAACTCTGACCCTGTCTACAATGTCCTTCCTCCCTTCCCTAGATGGGTGACGGATGGGCTTAATAATGGCATGTGGTGTTCCTCAGCATCACCTGCCAGAATGTGATGATCTCCTTGGAAGAAAAGCCGTGGGCTGCAATCACGCGTCTGAGCTGACATACATCCAAGTGGATTCTGTACAGAAAGAAAAGGTTTGTGTCTTCTGGAATATGAATGTCCACTTTTAACAAATTCAAACAGATGCCAACATAAACGTCTTCAAACTTGATGGGCTTCACGTGACTCATCATCTCGTAGACCCTAGGCACCAAGTCGCCGGACATAATGTATCCCAGCCCACTGCAGTAGGGAGGGAACACCTTGAAAGGGTACTCTTGGTATGAAATGTGGTTTTTATGGAAAAATCCTCTATAGGAATAGTTATCAATTAGAGGATAGCCCGTGAAAAACTTCTCTGAGTGGTTTAGGTTTAAAAGATACTTGACTAAATTGCCAGTGTTGATGAAAACATCAGTGTCTGTTTTCATGATGTACTTGGCATTGGGGCAAAACTCCATTACCCACCTGAAAGCCATAATAGTTTTCAAGGTCAAGTTATTATATGTGTCTAGAAAGTCTTGACGTATAATATCGCCATAGAGAATGTGCTCATCCTCCAAGGACAACGCTAACGTTTTATCTTCCGTTTCAGCCTGCTGGCCTAGTAAGAAAAACGTGAGTACCTCATATCCCCACCAGGACTTTTTCTCACCCCAAGTAACTCTAATGGCTTGTCTGGCTTTCACATCTGAGGGGCGCGAGGTCACCAGGATGACAAGGAATGGGCTCTGATGAGAACAGTTGGAATGTTCTCGGAGTGTGAAGCGAAAGTCTTGTCTGTAAATTGGCTCATACTCATAGAAGTACATCCAGTTCACACGCTCGATCACGTTGTAGTGGGGGAGGCTGAGGTACCATATCACCAGGAAGCTCAGCAGGGACAGCAGCAGCAGGCTCCATTTGAGGGATCTCAGTGACATCCTATTGGGAAGGGCAGTCAAGACAGCCAGGGCCATCCACAGCAGCAGAGAAGGTAAGAAGGCACAGGTTCTGTAAGACAGAGCAAAGGCTGGGTAAGTGTCCACTACCTGAACTTCAACACATCAGCTGATGTCATACAGTTATTTAATGCACACCAATAAATAAACCACCATGCAGACGTGCACATCAAGACCCAGGTTAAAATGACCCAGGAATCATTTTCAAACAACACCTCTCATTCTACATGAATAACTGTAATCCTAGCTACTTGGGAGTATTTGGCAAGAAAATCACAAGTTCAAGACTAGCCTAAGTGACTATGATAGACCTTGTTTCAAAATTAAGAGTAAAAAGAAAGATGGGAAGGTAAAAAAAAGAAAGATGGAAGCTAAAAATATTCCACAAACAAGCAAGAACATGAAATCTGTCTTTGTGCTGGGCTCATTTTATTCCATTTAAGTTGCATCAAATGCCAGGATTCTAAACCCTGATAGCTGAGTACTGCCCCATCTGTGGGTAACCACTTTGCTTTTATATTCTCCATCACCGAGTCTCCAACTAATCCCACAACCTGGCCTCTATGCTGCACTAAGCAAGCACTTGTCTTCTAATTGTACTCTAAGTGGGATTTCTGGACAGTCCAACATGAGCAACACCACTGGTACCAATTATCCTATAAAAATTAATCAGAAAACTGTGGGTCCTTTATAATACAAAAAAAAAACCCACAAAACAAAAACAAAACAAAAAACATGATTTAAAAGCCTATCATTAGGAAACCTTTGAGGTAAAATTACAGCTGTCATTCAACAGGATATGTTCACTCATTACTTGAAATTTTGTTTCCCATAATTTCTTCATGTCACTGACTAAAATATGGGACAATAAACATGATGCGCACACATCTCCTCTGAAAAGACAGAGTGATAAAAGCCAGTCAATTCTATATGCACATATGCAGGGCAAGGTAATCACAAGGATGTGCTCGAGCAAGTCAATGCTTATGTGTTTGGGGTTGCCAGAAGATCTTTCTCTTACCTTCTGGATCACTAGATTACAAATGCATTGGTTTGGCTTTCCTGTCTTGCTTTGTAATAAAAACAAAGCAAAAACACTGGATTCTGTGCCTGCGTGGTGCCCAAGTCCCACTAAGTGGAGGTGACCCTATGCTAGAGGTTGGGAGCCCAAGTGTTAGCCTGTCCTGGCTTTCCACCAGAGGTGTGACCATCTACAAGTCAAACATTGCTCTCAGTTAATATTCTCAATTATTTTAATACATACCCTTTCAAGCCAGGGGATGCTTGGAAAAGCTCATTTAGATCGGCAGATATCACACAGTAGTGTCGTTCGCAAGCACCAGCACACCTTGCTGAGAGAGGTGGGTTTTATTGTTCCTATTTTATAAGTTGACTTTAGAGTATTCACATGAAATACGAAGAATATTTTCAAAAATACTAGGACTCAGAGATCCACCTGTGCCTGCCTCTCCTCTGCCTTCAGCTCCAGAGTGCTGGGATCAAAGGCATGTGCCACTGTGCCTGACTATTGAGGATCTATTTTAATATGAAGGACACGAAGAAGGAATGGAATTCAAGGCACAACGGTAAAGCAGGAGACTGTGAAATCATACCGAGGACTCTAATCACAGCTACAAGAAAAGAGAAAGACAAGAACAAAAATAGTTTTCCCATGGAGCCATGGTTCTCATCGTGTGGGTCACGACCCCTGGGGAGTCGCAATTGTCACCTGAGACTATTGAAAAACACTGATGCTAATGGCAGCAAGATTACAGATATGAAGTAGCAAAAATAATCATTTCATGGTTGGGGACCAGCACAGCATGAGTGTTAAAGGCTACGGTAGAGGTGATAGTCAGATCAGCTGTGCAAACACAGGAGCCGCACACACGTGAGGGGGTCCTCAAGCTGCACATTCCCACCATCCTGTCACTGAGGAGGCAGAGACAGCAGGATCTCTGGCGCTTGTTGGCTGGTCATCAGTGAGCTCTAGACTCAGTGAGAGACAAAATCTCAAAAAGTAATGTGTAAGGCAATGCTGTAATTCATTGGCAGATGGCTTCCTGAGTGCTCAAGGTCGCTGGGGAGCAACCACTCCCCAGTCCTACAAAATCAAAATCAAACACAATTTCGGAGGGGGAGGAATGAAGTAGAAAATGACTGAGGAAGACACCTGAGGTCACCCTCGGCTTTCATACATATATACACTAACACCTACTTCCCCACAAACAACACACAGACAAGTACACACACACACACAAAAAAAGTGAAATTACGTTTAACATACCAGGTAAAAATGACAAGGTGGGGGCTGGAGAGATGGCTCAGTGATTAAAAGCACTGACTGCTCTTTCAGAGGTCCTGAGTTCAATTCCCAACAACCACATGGTGGCTCACAACCATCTGTAATGGGATCCAATGCCCTCTTCCGGTGTGTCTGAAGATAGCTACAGTGTACTCACATACATAAAATAAATAAAATCTTTGTTTTAAAAAAAAAACTGACAAGGTGGTAGGCTGGGGAGATGACTCGGTTGATTAAATGTGTGCCATACAAGCACGGAGACCCACATTCAGATTTTCAGCATTTACATAGATGCCAGGCATGGTGCCTGCAACACCACTGGGGCACAGGGTAGCTAGGGAAAGACAAGTGGAGCCCTGGTGCTTGCTAGCCACCAGTCTAACCAAATCGGTGAGCCCTAGGTTCAGTGAGACTATGGAGAGAAACTGAAAGTCCTGATGTTGATCTCTAGTCTCCATACACCTGCAAACACACACACACACACACACACACACACACACACAGAGAGAGAGAGAGAGAGAGAGAGAGAGAGAGAGAGAGAGAGAGAGAGAGACCTGCCTGCAAAAAACATTATAAATGAAAAACTTTGTTCCATAGGAATAGGATAAACATAGTATTCTGCTTTTAAAAATGTGTAAGATATATATTATATATGTATACACACACACACACACACACACACTGAGGTGAGAGAGATGGCACAGGGGTTAAAAGCACCCACTTTATTCAGAGGACCCGGGTTTTGTCCCACCACCTCTGCCTGGCTCACAACCATTTTGTAACTCCAGGTCCAGAGGACCTGATGCCCTCTTCTGGTCTCTGTGGTGACTGCACACATGAGCTACACTTCCATACCTGCACCTAAGATAAAAATACTAAAGAACACACACACACACACACACACACACACACACACACTCTTCAGTAAGAAGAATAAACAATAAGTAAACCTTCAACACAACCAGAAGAACAGATATGGACTTCTACCTTCTGAGTTGAATGACAGAAGAAACCACGTATTAATGGGAAGATGAAAAAAGAGAAGGATCCCAGCACTCGGGAGGCAGAGGCAGGCGGATTTCTGAGTTTGAGGCCAGCCTGGACTACAAAGTGAGTTCCAGGACAGCCAGGGCTACACAGAGAAA